>NW_010227464.1:4666-46311 GCF_000690775.1 Eurypyga helias | reverse complement strand
TCACACAAGCCCTTCAGATGTGATTGTATTCAGGCTGAGCTGCATAGGAATCCTTTGTTAATACGGTGATACTGGCTTCTATAAAATGTCTATTTATCCAAGACTGAAATGTCTCAGTGGGAATGTACTGTCTCTGACTAAACCTGCACAGTGAAAGGTCTTGGAGGCACCCCCTGTATGACTTCATGATCAGAGAATAACTAGTCTTACTTAGGCTGAACAGAGACATGGGTCTCATTTGCAATCCATGTGACCAGATTGCTAGCCTGTTAACTATTTACTTTTCCCTTGACCCCCCAAGAGGTCTTGGTTTCATCTAAGTGCTGAACAAAATCAGGAAAACTCAATTCTTTAGGGTACAGTGTTTCATGCATAGCTTGGAGGGTTATAGGGGATAATTGTTTAAAGGGAATTAATGACCTTGACATGGGATGTGAAATTGAAATTGGTTCTGAGGGTTTAAGTGGAATACAAAAATATCAGATGACATTTCTTGAAAATCTTATAAAAAACACAATAATGCATTGAAACACTCCCCAGAAGAAGCAATGCTTAAGTCTTGCAGTGTGTAGTTGCTGCTCTGAACCCTTAGAGACTGTCATGACTGGCTTTGTTTTCATGAAAATAGCATGACCTATTTGTAAACAGGCATGAATGAGTAGGAGTAAAATGCTGCAATAGGCAAGGCCTTGTGAAAGGACAAACATCCTAAGGGTATGAAATAAGTGGAAAATTGAAAGATAAGAATATTCTCCAGGTAGTACATTAAAACAATCCTTTGGGTTTGGGTAGCTTGTTGGAAGAAAAGTTACTTGGAAAACAGAATCAGAGGACAGGGCATCGTGAAAATGCTTTCAGCCTCTCACAACATTGTCTTAAACATCTCTACAAGTGTTTGGAGAATGAGGTGGGATGAGAGGAAAGCTGATGATTTTTGTTAATTAACTATTTTTTAAAATTCAAAATATCACATTCTATACATAAACTTTCTAGGATAACTATGACTTGCTGAAAGAGGGAGACATATTTGTCCCTTGGTGTTCCTGTCTTTATCTTCAGTATCCCTGTTCACTGTTCTTTGCTTTACTTAAGGAATCAGAGGAAAGGAATCAATATTTTTGTTTCCTGGCAAAAACGTGAATAATACATTCCACTTACAAAAGTCTCTGTAGCCTGTGAGCCGAGTAAGGTCAGAAGACACTTAAACAGCAAATGTGCCTCATTACTTATAATGATGCAGTATTTATGTACAGCTTTTTTGCTCTCAATTACATGTTTCATCCATCAAGTTAAATCTTAATTTAAACTTGCCCATCTAACACTGTTGTCTACAGTTTCACAGACTTGATTCTAGATAAGCTGAAATTTTTCTCCACCTAAAAAAGAAAATAAAAGCAAAAAAGCTGTGATAATGGAGTGCAGGTGGAGCTCATTTGGAGTAATGAGGTTCTGAATGGATGTTTTGCAAACAGAACACTTTTTGTGACCTAAGAGCTCAGCCAATTCACATGCTGTTCCTAAATGCTTTGTTTTGTTCCTTCTGAACTCAAGTGGAAATGAAGATTTCTTCTGGTGAGGTTGCTGTTTCAGAAAGGGAGGTGCAAATTAGCAGGCTGCCATTTAAACAGGAAAATTCACTTATTCTCCCTTTTCCTGCTTGAGGTGCTCTTGCGTCCTGCCTACGCCCTTAGTCAGAGAGACTGAAACCACACTGACAAGTGAATGAGTTTGGGAACTGGAATTTTGGAATTATTTTAGCACACAAATAACTAACAGCCACTTAATGCTGTCATGGTCACAGTGGCTACAGGGCTGCTTACAGGGCTCTTTAACACAGTATTCAGGGAGCTCAAGTTCAAAGTTCAGCTTGTCCAGAGTATTACTTAAATCAGTAGTTGATATCCTTCTGTGTAAGAAAATATGTTGTGAGGAGGGGAACAAAAATGTTGTGATAGTATAGAAATTACGTTGTGATAGTGTAACAAACAAATGGTGCTTGAGGACACGGTCTAGTGGGTATGGTAGTGTTGGGTTGATGGTTGGACTAGATGGTCTTATAGGTCTTTTCCAACCTTAGTGATTCTGTGAAATTTAATATTAAACCACAGAGGACACAGAATTCTATGGGGGTCACAAACTAAGGCAATCCAGCAAGGCTTCTTTATTCAGCACACCTTGTCAGCTAGTTTTTGGGCTTGTAAATACACTGTGGCCTTCTGACGCCTGGCACTACTTGGTCTAATAAGACCCATTATAATCTGTAAAATACCTATATTCTATATTATTGGATATAGAATACATTCCCAAACATCTCTAGCCACTTGATTTCTGAGTCATCAGCTGGACTGACTCATCGTATTTCCCTGAATGAAAAAAGGGGGGGGGGAAAAGGGAGAGAGTATAAAATGCAGAAATGGCATTTGTCATTTTTTCTTTCAGTTCTAAGGGAGCAACCATCCTGCAAACGATACCTATGCCTCGGTCCTAAATTCCAGTCGGATTCAATAGGATATGATTTTCCCTTGTGTAAGGAAAAGTGGAGATTGAGACCAGAACCACATGATTCAAATTGTACTGCACAAATAAGTATTCTCAAAACAGAGCAGTAGCAAGACCTGAGAGTGATTAAGGATAATGCATTAGCCATCTGCACAATGTCTGGTAGCAGCAAGAAGGTAAACAAAGTCTTGGCATGTATTATGTCTCTAGAAGTGAGATGTATAAATCAGAAGTTAAATATTCTCATATAAAGCAATAGCAAAGCCTTATTTGGAATACTCTTTCTTTCTAGGATATTATATGAAGACTAGATGAAGCTGGAAAAGATCAAAAAGCTGCGACAGAAGGTGCTTAGGCTAACACTGGAAACGAAGGAAATGCTTCATAAGGAATGAGAAACCAGACTGTCAGTATGCACAAAGGAAACTGAGACCTTGGGAAAAAATCTAGTCTCCCAAATACCCTAAAAGGGAAAGACAGATGCCAGTGCAAGGCATTTAAACACAATAACAGCTAATTGAAAAACAAAGATGTAAGAGTTTAAATGAAGGTAGAGAACAGTAGCCTGAAGTAATTTGGACAGAATTAGAACATGCATAAATAGCTGTTGTATGCTGTTAAGTAACAAAGATTGTGCATCAACTCGAAGGAATACTTAACTACCTAATCATAGGCAGGTTGGGCCCATGAACAAACTTCAGGAAAGGAAACAAATTTATCTTGCAGATGAGAGAGGTCCATGCTTTCGGGTTCAAAAAGTGATTGGTCTTCTCTGAAATGTATTTGATGTAGTTTTGGTGATGCAGAGCATGTGACATAACTTGCAGTTCAGCAGTAAAATCCATGCCTAACAAAAACTTTAGGACCTGTTTTACAAGACACCCTTGGAGTAAAATTTAACAAAAGGGGTAATGATGATGGTGGAAGAATAGTTGAATGTTACAAGAATAGGATACAAAAGGAAACTTCTCCTGGAACCTCTATGCAAAGATTTACGGCAGAGAGAGAATTCCAAAGTAAAGCATCTTAATTCTGTAGAGACTACTTTTCTCTAGCTGTTGCTGCACATAACAAGACTATCTTGACAGAAGAATCCACTGTTTTTTTAGGAGAGCTCAAAGTCATTAGAGATTCTGAGAGGGAAATAGGTGGATATCTGCCTTCCCTTTTAAGAGGCATTAATTCCCAAATGGAGTATTTTCTTAGTTTTCTTCTGAGGTCCTACCATTTCTAATCCAAGATCAGTAACCTGTGGAGCAGGGGTTAGGGAAAAGGCATAGAATAAAAGCTGCCCATAGTCAGTAATAAAGATCACTTTGAGAAAAAGCAATGTTAGATTGCTGTTTTCCTCTGGCAAAGTTTATCTGGGCAGAGCTGGCTCTCAGCTTTGCAGTGCTGTTGGCAAATTTTGCAGAGATACTAAAGGGGGTTCTGGAGAGGATAAGAGAAGCACTTTCCCTTTTCTTTACATAACAACTGCTTCTTTGAGTCACAGGGCAGGACTGTCCCTCAAAGCACTACCCCAACAAAACACAACCCTCCATCTAGCAGCAGAGAAAGTAATTTGGAGATGTTGGAGCTCTAACAACATCTGATCCCTGGCACCAGGGAGTACTGCCACTTCTCTTAACTTTTTACAGGTAAATTGATGCTCTCCAGACTTGTCTTACCATTCTGCATGTACATAGTTATCTTCTGGGTTTTATGAAGTTTAGATTTATACCTTTTTCTTGTACATAAGTTTAAAATACCTAAATGGAAGCATATCCCACAAAAGTCAGCTTTATGATTAAGGCAATGGGAAGATTCAGATCCACTTGAAATACTGCCCATGTAAATAGAAAAAGAAAAGCTTGATCTTTTGCTGGTTTTCTAAACATGTCATTTAAGGGGGGTGTGTGTGTGTGAGGGGTGTAGGGGGAGGTGGGGGTGTGGCAGGAAAGAACAGAAAGTAAAGGCAGAATTCCCAAAGTGATTATCTCTGATGGTTTCTGATAGCTTGCCTTTGCAAAGGCATTGTGGGGGGAAGAAAAGTTGAGATTTTAAGAGGAACTCCATGATTCAACATTTGGGACAATGTAACAGTACAAAAAGTATCTGAAATTGTACCTTTTCAGACAAAGCCAGGTCTCCTGGGACTTTTACATCCCTATGCAGGATGCCGGAACTCATTTTATTTTCACATATTAAATTTGTTGTTATATCAATAGTGTAACATTTTCTACTAGAAAACAAATGTGATCAGCATCAGTAACAAGAAGTACCATCTGCTACAAAAATGGAATGTATGCCATAAGATCATAAAGCAGTCTTTTAATAAGTAAGATCTATTTAGGTATCAATATATGTTCATGTATGCTAACAGAGTGAGGGAGAGACACAGATTATGAAGGCTAAATCCTCAAGATTTGCACTACTTACTGGACAAAATTAATACCCTCAATTATTAGACTATACATACAAATTTTCACTTCACTTTAAAGATGAAATTATGTTTCTACCTAAATCAATAGCAAATAATGTTTCCCTGCCAAAGCTGCAGTGGCTACTGCCAAATAAATATTCAGCTGATACTGGGGAAGTCTTCCACAGACCGTATCATCTGTATTCCCACTCAGTAGTCAGAAGCAGGGTTATAGCTTACATGCGTAGAACTGGAAAGCTGCAGAGGTTTGTAAAGACTGACACTAGAAATGTTTACTGCAAACATCTCCTGCCTCTGTCATCATGAAGACTGCAACATACACAGAACTAGGAGACAAAGTAGCATTTCTTTCATTGGTAATACATCCCACTGAGATGTGAGGTTTGGCAGTGGGGAATGGGAATAAAGAAGGAGAAAACATTTCTTTAAGCTGACAAGAGTTGCATTCGGGTATAATAGGGTATGTGTTAGACTGAGTTATTCCAATGCTGGTGCTTGGCTTTATTCTTTCAGTAATAGAATTTGGGTTTCTGCAGTTGGCCAATTAAAAAATATATTTCAGGGGTTATGGCGTTCAAGGCGTTCAAGGGTTATCTTTGTCTTGGGCATAACTTTATGAAGGAAATAAAAGTGATTCTCCTGCCGTTCTACAGGCTTGGCTTTAAATAGGTAGTTCTATTTTTACACATTTCATTTATCAAGCAATGAAAAATAGAGGATAAGAAGAAGTGGAGATGAGAACAAATGTCCAATGTTTTCTTTGATCCCTTAGTGTTTGTGAATTAATCTATCATAAAAAAATAATGGATCATTTTATTCTGTGTTTGGATCTTTCTGGGTGTGGGAGAGGATGGGAAGGGAAAAAAACTTTACCAGCTCCTTAAAGAACAAAACAAACAGGTAAGGTTTAGTGATGAACCAGAAGGAAATTTTATTAACTCGTGCTGGTGTAATTTCAGTGAATCTAAGAGTTTGGGACTTGATTTTGCTTAGTATGCTTAAGGTTAACTTTCTTCAGTACTGATAAGTCTGAGGTAACGCACCCTGATGCCCAAAGGGTGACACGTGTTGCTGTGTTTTGTAAGGTGGTAAATTTATGGAATTTTAATAACATTAAAGTGGCAATTTTATTCAGAAAGTTTAACAGTTTGAACTTGCTACTGAATGTAGTAACAGGCTCTAATGCCTTACGAGCAGAACTTGTGGGAAAATCAAGTTCAAGACTGTGATTCCTGTGTCTTGCTTTGCTTACCTTCCTGAGTTGAAAAACACAGTTCGCGATTAAAAAGGAAAAAAAAAATTATATACAAGAATTATGAAAACTATACAGAAAGTTTTTCTTTCACTGCCTTGTAGGACCTATATTTTTAAACCTAGAAATGGAAATATAATCCTCCCATCAATGACAGAAATTAATTTCAGATCATGACCAGATAATTAAATTCCCAGATGACTGGACAATATTTAAAGTTCTTTCTGATTTTTAAGCAATTATAAGACTCAGAGCAAAATGTACTAAAAGCTCTATAATGTGCTCTGTCATAGGCAGGAATGACCAAATTTTTGTACTTCTTTTTTATCCACTAAGTTTTCAGAGAAATACAGTTGCAACCACAGATCTATTTCTATGCACTTTTAAAATTCATTCATGGGTGTGAGAGCCTAAGCAGAAAGCTAAACAAAGCTGATCCTTTGCCATCTCATAAATCCTTCTGACCAAGACCAAGAGGACTGTTTACTCAGCAGGAGACATGGAACAGTGAGGGAGGAGTGAAAGCCCCGCTAAGCGTCTTCAAGGAATGTCTCAAACACTTGCAAGGCACATAAGATCAGACAAAACTTTACCTTAGAAGCTGATAAAAAAAGAACATCCTGCCTCAGAAGGCAGCAGGGGCCAGACAAGAGGCAGTGGAGTCAGCAAAAATCTGCCAAGTGGGGGCAAGGTAAATGCGGCAGGGGGAGATTGCAACCACGGACTCACGGACCACCTACCCCAATTATACCAGAAACTCAAAAGAAGGAGGTGGAAGAAAGAAACTGGACATGCATAATAATTTACATGCTAGGCAAAGAGATTTTAGTCAATCATTTAGGCAAGAGGCAGTCCATACTGGGGGGATGAGAATAAAAAAGGGGACAGCAAAGAGCATGTAGGGAGGAATTCCCTACAGGGAATTCCTGAGGAGTTCCTCAGGACCACCTGAGGAACTTAAATGTATGCAAATCTATGGGACCCAATCAGATGCATCCCAGGGTCCTGAAGGAACTGGCAGATGTAGTTGCTAAGATGTTCTCCATCATATTTGAAAAGTTGTGGCAGTCAAGTGAAGTCCCCAGTGACTGGAAAAACGATTGACCAGAGAAGTTCTGGGTGCCCCTTCCCTGGAAGTGTTCAAGATCAGGTTGAATGGGGCTTTGAGCAACCTGATGTAGTGAAAAATGTCCCTGTCCATGACAGGAGTTTGGACTTAGATGATCTTTAAAGGTCCTTCCAACCTGAGGCATCCTATGATTCTGTCTTTGTCTGAGTCTGTGATGCTGGGCTTCCCAGGTTGATACTGTATGATCACAACACCGTGTGTCAACTATTTTACACCAGTGATAACGGTAACATGTGCAGACTTTACTGAAGTGTGACATCCATTATTTACCTTTGCTCTCCCTTGATGTTCCAAAATTAGTGAAAAGATGCAAGGGTAAGAAGAATCTACTGCTGAGTCATATGCTGGGTCTTTAATAGGCTGAAGACCTCTTTTCATTGCACCCTGGGGAAAAAAATCTTTGCAGAGCACCAATTTAATGCACTTGTTAGTAAGCCAAGACCACCTCCGCACAGAAGGGAAAAGAGAGAAGCTTGCCATGAAAAAATTCTGTGTTTCAGTCATTGGGAAAAAAAAAAAATCTTGAGAATCCTAGTCTGAGCAATTGTCCTTTGTAGTGTAAACCAATTTGGTTTTTGAGGATGCTGAGTCCTCTCTTTCTAAATCATCTCTGCTCACACATTAGTGAGGCTCTCTGGAACAGCTCCCGACACTGAAACAGGTGTTTCAGTAGTGTATATGCTTGGGATTTTGACTTATAAGGAGCCAAGTATTCCCCACACCATCTTCTCCTGACTACCAAGCCAAGCAACTAACTTGGGGAGGAAACAGAAAGGGGTAATCCTCTGTAAGTCCTCCTTACCCTTGAGAAATTTAGCCAGTGGTGAACCATATGATATTCAAGTTTTTCTATAGAAATAGGTTCCTTAGAGGTGATGTCATGGCAGGAACTTGTCTTTTGGCCCCTTTGCTGTCCTACTGAGAGACTTTTAAGCTTATTTTGATATGAAGCTTCTCTTTTCTGATGGGTTTCTCCATGGAAGAGAAAGACGCTGGTAAAATGTTTACTTACACTTTGTAAGTTCTAACAAAAAAAGATATTTCAAGACAGTACAGTCTCTTCACGATGCAGTTCTTAGGCAGTGCAAAATAAATGTGTAGATTCAGAAATGAGAATATACTGCTGTTGTATTTTAAAATTTACTGTCTTAGCAAAGTTGTGAGGGAATAAAAACATGAATCTATTGATCTGAATGTGTATGCTGTAGTTTGGTCAGGTGAAATGTTCTGTAAGACATCACCTTCTGGATGGATCCTTCTCTCTGGAGACTGTTATTACGAGCTAAAGTAAGACAGCACACAACAAGTATTTGTATGCAACACATATTAAAAATTTAATGGAACATATAGCATTTGTAGACCAGGATAGCTAGCTTTCATTCAGAAATCTTTAAATTTTCAGTGACTCTCAGTATTTCAGATTGATAGTATACATAGCGTCCTGATAAAAATGCAGCTACGGCTTTTGTTGTTCTTTCAAATCTATCATTAAATCATTATTTTTGTAGAGCAACAGAACGTGGCAGAGTACTGAAGTAGAGGATGAAATAAATTTTGAAAAGCAACATTTAATTCAATTCTACCCATACTTCTGTGTGGACTAGTGTCCTAACCCAAATGCAGTAATTACTAGGAACCTTGGAATTCTTAACTGAGCCTGTGGTACCACAGCCACAAAACACTGTTTTCTTGCACACATGTATTGAGAATATGGAGCCATTTTTGACAATTCACAGTGGAGGTAAAAAAGTGGTCATATTTCCATACATTTGCATATAGGTTGTGCAAAACAACCTAAAGCAATTTCCATCCTCAGGTTATGTTACAAACCTTGCATTTAATGCAATAAAGAGAGGTAGCTTTCTAAAAACACAGATACTCAAGGTGATCATTTACACATACTGTAGTTTAAAGAAAAAAATTAAAGGATAATATTTAGTCTTGTCAGTTGTACTGGTAACCTAATTAACCATGAAATGTATTAAAATGCAGCAATGTCAAATTATGTTTAGCTCTTTATATAATGACAGGACTAGAAAAGCTGGCAATAAATATTAGCTTTAAGGCTAGATTCCAATATCTTCTATTTGTTCTGCAGACTGTTAGACTTTATTAGTTTTCTTTGACTAAAAAAGGATATAAAAGGACAGATGTACCAATTCTGTGCTTTGTTTACACATTGGAAAAGAACAGGATACTGTTTTTTTTACTCCCCTGAGAAGATTTAAACAGTCATTGACATTAGTAAACAAATACAAGAGACCGATTAAGGATGCTTCATAGTTTTCTGGTCTACAATTGGCAAGGAAGGAATTTAAAAAAAAAAAGTTAATATTCAAATTTGTTTGCCAAGTTACATGGGCTCTGATTTGTCTCAGGTACAGATAAAAGTGGTTGTGAGGAAATCGATATTATGTTCTTTTAAGCTTTTTCTATTTGTGCGAACCTTTACTTGGATTCTCTATTTAATTTCTTATATTATCTATAGGTTCTCATTTCTCTCAGCCTCTCTGATGAGGGTTTATATGAATTCTCAGATTTATATGATGGTCAGATTTCTGTGTGGAGTAAACACCCTTTTTCATGTGAACATTTCAAATGAAAAATCTTTAGTCTTCTTTGCCACTCAATTGATTTCCTGATTTTCTCTTTCTGAAGAGTTAGAAGTCTTAAGGTAACCACTGCTACTACAAACACACATTTTTTTTTACTGTTCTAAACCAAAAAGAAAGTCTGCCTCACTTAATAGGATGAAAAAATGAGCATGTCAGGCTCAGCTCAATGGCAAGGTGTTTCAGCAAGTTAAAATGTCACATGGTTCTTCATGTGCACTCCAGGCTTCCAAATTGCCAGCTCCAGGGCATGTCTCTCTACTGTGTTGCATGGAGTAACTGTTCCTGGGCAACCCATGATACAAACCTGTGGAAAACAGCTTGAAGATCTGTATACCTGCCCAGTAACACCAAAGACGCTCAACCCTCTCTCTTACTTTCAGACTCTGCACCTTAAATTTCTCATGTTTTGCCTTCAGTAGACTTGTCAATTAATGGATTCTGCAGGGAAGATAATGATGAGTAAAGCATCTCAGAGCTGAGTGGTTTGAGAGATGTGTGAATGCCTGCAAATTTATTTCTCAAGTTTCTCTGTATAATGGGCTATAAGTCAGTACAGGTATAGTATCAAAGTCTGTTTCTCTTGGAGAAAGTGAGAATAAAATCAAGGAGACTAATGGAACATAAAATGCTTGCTTATATTCCTGAGAGAGCTATCCGTGATGCTTTTCCTCTCTCAAGTATATGCAGACATACGTTACGCGGTCTGACGCGCGTTTTCTGGGGCACAGATATTGCTATGCCGGGCAAGTGAGTAAGCCAGAAGAAAAGAGCATGCTCTTAGTCATGTATTAACAAGCTGTCATTTCTTCTTTGCACACATAATTAAGCAAGGCAGGAAGCAAGAACAACAGCAAGTCTTAAAGCCTCAAAGCATTCCCTGGACTAATCTTAGGGTGGTGTAGCTTTGTACTTGGATAAAGTACATCACAGATGACTAGTTGAGAAAACAACAAAAATAATAATGTAAACTGAACTTTGGATTGAAAATGCTTTACCTAATCTGAAATTAAAAATTTTGTCTTGACTTCTTTTTTCAGAGGAGAAAATTCATGATGTTTAAACAACACTTTATTTTTTCAGGCTTTTATGTGTCTCTTCCTAGCTAAGACCCTTGAATAATTTTGCATTAACATTTTCATGAACTGTGGACCATCACCATAAATTCCTCTCTACTAAACACTTGTAGTCAGAATTCAGCCTGAGATGGAAAGAGATGTTGGATTAACACATTTTGACACACCATTTACAGATGAAAATCTTAAGAAATATATTTGGACTATCAGGGGGAGGAGCAAAAGAAGAAATTTGAGTCTGTGTGCCTTGTTCTAGTCTTCTTGACAGAGAACAGTAGCTTAAGACATTCCTTAAATAAATCTAGAATTGCTTGTTCTTCCTTGGCAGCTCTTTTCAGAGTATCAAAATTGAGCAAAGGGACCACCTTATATCTAGAAATAACCCACAGTCATAATTACTGTTTCTCACAGTATGACAAGTTAGCTGACAAAACTCTCCAAAATTACACATCACCAAATAAAAAAAAAAAAGTGAAGTCCACACAGTTTTTCTCAATTGCATCTGTTAATATGACTGCTTTAAGATAGTCAGAAGTGCCATCTGCTGCTACTTGTAAGAATCCCACGCTCTCTCTCACCTGTGTGTAAAAGGGACTCATGATGAAGCACTAGCATCTGTGTTTCTAGCAAAACAGTAAACTAAGTCTTCAACTTATACCAAAGTTAAATGTAGTCCACTGGTTTGGTTTGCCTTTGTTAGGAATTTATCAACGCACATGAGGATTTCCCTTTGCTTCAATTAGCATCCAATTTGCTGAAAAGGGTTTTACAACCTACATATTAACAGAAATCAAAAGACTTACCATGGTACCACCAGGCTATCCTTCAGAGAGGTTGTTTTTATACAGTAGATGAGGCAAACTGAGAAACAGCAATAACCTAATAAAGGTTCTTTGCAGTCTTCTGTGAAGGCATCTCTGAGAACAAGAGGGAATGGTAAATACAAGAAAAAAGAAAAATGCACTGTACAAACTCACAGCAATTTTGCAAAGGTTAGATTCTACTACAGTATCAAGAGGAAAAAAAACTTTTCTTTTTCTCCCGATCAACTGTTACTGATTTTTGTTAAGCCTGTACTAAGCCATTATCCTAAATGCGTAGGATCACAATCATAAACTTTAAATACATCTCTAGGAAGGAAAATCACTTATCAGAGAAGTCCAGAGGAAAATCCAGCCAGTCAGCTAAAATAATTTCAAAAAGATGCCTACGGAATTAATCTTGCAGTGAGAGAACAGTGGTATCAAGTACCTAAACCCAGCTGTTCAGCTCCTCTATTGCTGCTGGTTCTGTTTTACTCATGGTAATTCCTCCACCTGCTGCCATCTCATCCGTGATCTTGCTGGAATCTCTCCTAAGAGTACAGCCACAGAATCCTAGCATTACTGTCAGACGAAATGTTTGTCCACATACTCCGCAGCAATAACCCAGACAGGTGAGTTCCTTCTCTGTTAGCAACTCCTCATTTTCAATATACATAATACTTAGTATTTTTGGCTGAACTAATCTGTAATAGTTGTATTCCCTTCCCCTGAGTAAAAATTTCCCTACTGAACAATAAGCTTTTCAATCCCATAAACAGTGAAAATTTATGTCAATATTACTTAGCCTCAGTCAGAAGACAGGGTAAATTTTAAGGGTTCTGTATAGATATGAGTGTCTACCTGTAATAACTTGATATTTTACTAGAAAATGTATTGATTTTATAACTGAAAAGCAGAACGTGTTTTTCTGAACATATGAAAACTTCATAAATGTCAACTGTATGCCAAGAGAAAAAAAAATTGTTGATAAAGGACTACATTTAGTACAACTCTGCCTTTTTTAAGATGCAACAGTATTACTGGTAGGATTAAGTTCAGAGAGGATTTTGAAAAGACAGATTTCAGCCCAGTGAAGATGAAGATGCCACCTGCACCTCCTAACCGTTGCATCTCTCTGTTAAATGAACACTGTAGTCGTTGGTCACTCACTCACATGCAAAGCAAAACTAAGGGCAAGGAAAAGAAATGCAAAGGGAACCAACAATGCTGGGAGCCAAGAAGGGGTAACATGAGAGGAAACCTTAAAATTGTCAAGCTAGTACACCTAAGGAAGAATTATTTCAAAACTTCAGAGATTCAGTGTTGATGTGGGAGACATGAAAGAAAAGTAAAACCCATAAAAGGCAATAAATTAAATCTGCATCAGTAAGGCAGTATGCCAAATGAAAGAAAAATTGCCAGTATGGTTTTTGTGTTGCATATGTTAAAGTCATATCATGATGGAAGGCAGAAATAATGCCAGATTACACCACTGTTGTGTAACCCAGCTGGAACATCATATTTGACTTTAAGGATCTGAGAAGGTGTCAGAATTAACAAGAATGCATCACATGGGTAAAGTGAAGTTGATGGTGCTCTGCCAGAGCAAGAACTCCAAACTCTCTTCATTCAGGTGAATCACATCTTGAAAATATGTTGTTATCCATTTGTGTAAAGTTGAAAAAGTAATTAAAAAAATCTCTACTGTTTCCATATGTCTCTCCATCTTCTATTTTTAGGCAATCTGCATGGCCTCCTGTGGTGGGCTGACCTTGGCGGTACATCAGGTGCTTACCAAACTGCTTTATCATTCCCCATTTTCAACTGGACAGGGGAGAGAAAATATGACAAAAGGCTAGTGGGAGGAGACAAGGATAGGGAGATCACTCACCAGTTACTGTTACAGGCAAAACAGACTTGACTTGGGAAAATCAGTTTATTACTAATTAGCAAAGGAGAAGGATAATGAGAAATAAGAACAAGTCTAAAAATAACTTCCCCCCCACCCACCCCCATCCTTTCTTCCTGGGCTCCACTTCACTCCCAATTTCTTTACCTCCTCCCCACCAAGCAGCACAGGGGGATGAGGAATGGTAGCTGCAGTCAGTTCATAATGCATTGTCCTTTCCGCTCCTTCCTACTCACACTCTTACCCTGTTCCACCGTGGGTTCTTACCCTTGAGAAAGAGTCCTCCATGAACTTCTCCAACATATTTCCCATGAGCTACAGTTCTTCACTAATTGCTCCAACATGGGTCAACCCACGGGGTGCAGTCCTTCAGGTGTAGCCTGTTGCAGCCTGGGTCCCCCCGGGATCACAAGTCCTGCCAGAAAACCTGCTCCAGCCTGCGCTCCTCTCTCTAAGGGGCCACAGCTCCTGCCAGGAGCCTGCTCTAGTGCAGGCTGCCATGGGGCCACAGCCTCCTTTGGGCACGTCCACCTGCTCTGGCATAGGGTTCCCCATGGGCTGCAGGTGGGTCTCTGCTCCACCGTTACTCCCCATGGGATGCACGGGCACAGCTGACCTTACTATGGTCTTCACAACAGCTGAATCTCTGCTCTGGTGCCTGGAGCATCTCCTACCTCTCCTTCTTCACCGACCCTGGTGTCTTCATGGCTGTTCCACTCATATATTCTCACACCTCTCTCCCAGTTCCTGTTGCACAGCAGGTTTCACGCCACAATATTTACTGGTGAAAACCTTAAGAAATTATAAATTCGGACTGTCAGGGGGAGAAGAAAAAGAAGAAATTTGAATCTGTGTCCCTTGTTCTGGTTTCCCTAACAGCACAACAACTTAAGACATTCACAGAGACACTACCATCATTGCTGACTGGCATGGTCTTGGCCAGCAGCAGGTTACACTTGGAGCTGGCTGGAACTGACTCTTTGCACATGGGAGAAGCTTCTGGCATTTTCTTACAGCAGCTACCCCTGAAGCTCCCTTCTCACTACCAAATCCTTGCCATGTAAACCCAATACATCTCTTCTTGGTAACGACATGGGCAACTCAGTAGGAATGTGAATGACAACAGTGTGTGTAACCAGAATAACCAAAACTCCCTTCTCTGAGAGAATACTTGCCCAAACATTAATAACGATCAAGAACAAATTAAAAATAACAAAGTTTGCTTAGGAGGATGATCAGCCAAATTAAGTAGTATCCAGAACATGACCAAAAGTCTTTAGGTGAAAGAAGGAGTCATCTTGAAATTAAGGATAGAAAATAAACACTGGTGGGATATATCTAGGATTGAGAGGAGGGTAATAGAGCAGCAGTAAACCTGAGTTTTACACCACCAGAAGTCACTTTTCCAGCAACCCTCCCTGACCTACGTGTTGTAGAAGAATCAGAGATCACTCAGACAAATCCGATCTCATAGTTTATTGAGTTCTAATCAGTAAATCTAGGTAAGTAAAGTATTTAATAGGTACAGACAGCTTTGTGGTGAACCCTCTGCTATTTACTACACTGAAAGGTAGTCTGGGATATAAAAATCATCATGTAGGCATATTATACATATCTTCAATGTTATGTGCATGCAAAAATTGTCTCTTAGCATCTCACTAATGCCTGGTGTAAGGCAAAGGATCTCTCAGCCTCGAGGGGTAAACTTGAGAGGTGTCCCTACTCAAGGTGAGAAGACTGCCACTCAGCCAACTGCTATGGAGGAAGAGCACAACAGACCATGATGGCCGCAAGTATTTATAGCACAAAGTGGTTGATTTGCAGTTAGATTTTCTGCTGTGTTTATATGGTTCTTGGCTGCTTATCAGCCCAGTCTCCAGCCAAACCATTTTTGGGAGGTTTGGTGCTGAGGTCTCACAGCCTCACAGAACAGGATTAACTTGTTAGGTCTATTTGCTGAGCATCTACCTTGACTAAAGTTCAGTTAGTTAAGACAGGAGGAGGGCATCCATCACACTGTGTTTGTGCCTCACAAAGAACCCTCCCCACCAGACACTGTGGCCAGCTTGTGGGGTGATGACACAGTGAAAGCATGCAGGGACCCACCTTGGGTGTGCAGCTGTGACTCTCAGTTGTATTTGTCACCAGCGTGTGGGTCTGTGGGAGCGGCAGGGGTACACATGAAGCTGGAGCACCCACATATTCCACTGAACCTGCAGTGCCGGGTGAGGGGATGTGCGCTGGTGTCACACACGGCAGCAGGGGTGGATCTCTGTGAGTGTGTGAATGACCGTGTGTGTGCATGAGGGGGTGTGTGTGTGTGCATATTTAGAACTTTTCTGGACTGGTTATAAATGGGTCTTTAGAAATGTGTAGATTTTTAATAGCTGGTGAGTGTTGTTTATATGTCATATGGCTGGTATCGATCCTGAACGTCGAGCTCTATGATTGCCATTTAATTACGTGTTGTTTAAAAAAAATCAATAAACAATTTTGATTCTGATTTGAGTTAAACTACATAAGCAGAGCACATTTTTCTTGTGCTGTTTTCTAACTTCTGTATCGTGTATGCCTGTGTGGCTGGCATGGGCACCAATTACATTCTGGTAGCATTCCGGAAAGCTCAGTGAGGGATCATTTACTTTATTTCTTAGCACTTCTGTTTTTATAATACAACTATAACTTCTGTCTCCGATTGCATTTCTTCAGCATGAAGCAGTGATGACAAGCAAATTCCCAAGTTCCCTGCAATTAGTTTGCAGAATTTCCTACTGAACTACTGCCTGTTGGAGAAAAATATTCTAAAAATCCACATTTTGTTTAAAGAAGAGGTGTTTCTAGTTGCAAAGAAAGTCTTCAAAGCACTAGAAGTGAATGAGGGGATGAAATAATATCTGGAGACAGACTGCAGAGGTATTCTCTTTTTAGGCCAACCAGGTTGAAACCTTTTTAAAAAGTTTTTGTGACTCCCCCCTTGCAAAAACAACTCTCTGCAACCATTCTCCACCATTCACCTGTACTCCGCTTGGTGCAGATCTGTGTGGATTTTTGCATGATGGCAGAAAGGGGAAGGATTTGGGCTGTTCAGGAAACATTTTTCTGAAGCCACTGTCCTTTCTCCAGGTATAGGAAGTGAACTTGATAGGACTCATCCACAGGCCAGAAGCAGCCCCATTCTTTCTGTTAGGATGTATACTTCAACTTATTTAATAACTGTGTTTGACTTGTAATGTTTTTATTACTGCAAACTGTTGTACCAGTAAAAGCAGTCCTGCCGTTCCACACCATCAAAACCTTCAGATTCAGTCTGGATCACCCAATGGGGAGTTCCTCAACCAACCAGGGAGTTAACAACGAAGTGCCTTGGGTGTGGACACAGGCACAACCTTCATGTCCAACTCCACCATGATTGTAACTATGGCAGAAACCTGAATTTCCCCGTAAGCACACTTGTAACATGAATTCCTTCAGTCTCATCATACAACTCCTGTCCTACATGTTGGGTAACTCCCTGCCTCTCGCTGGGTTGCTTCACAGGAATGACTGAGTTGTGGCCATGGCAGGTCCTGCAGTTCATGAACAGGAGAAAGTATGTCAGTAAAAAGGGGAATAACTTAATAAGCTGAAACTGATGATTCTACTGAATCATTATGTGTCTGAAGACAGAAACTACAGTGTCCCAATACTTTTGCCTCTGGAACCTTGCAGAGATTTCTGCATAAGCTGTGGCCTGCATGGGTACTCCCTGGATTTTTTTCTACGTATCTTCATCTAGAGGAAAATAAACCACCTAACTTAAATCCATAGTCTGTTTAATTTATATGGACTTTGCCAAAAACATATGTCACTTTGTGTTCATTATTAAGTAATAGGATATATTACAGTAAAAAAAAAAAAGTACTTCCAGAAGTGCCATTAATAATATATCTTGTAAGCTGACTTTGTCTCGCCTAGATGCAGCTCCACTTGTTTCATAATTGTTCATGTCTCAGTTTTCAGTGCAGAGGACAGTCTGTTGAAGCTTTCAGCACTTGCATTTTGTAGATGTTTGAAAGACAAGTGACACTAATGTATGACAAATGTGCAATGTTCTGTGCTGCTCCACTGAAATTGTAACCTCCACCTGACCCACCAACCCCCTGCAGCTACATTCATTGGCACTTTTTCTGCTGAAAGACAGAAGGGACATAATCTACTGTGAATAACAACATAGGAAGCCTTAAAAGATTTAAGTATTTTATGGCAAACATAAACTTGCATCTGGCTGGTAAAAATGGCCACTGTGCTGTGTTGGCATGTGACTTGTCTTAACCTCCTGTAGTACTTATGTTACTTTGACTTTGATGCTTAAGTGTGAAAATAAAAAAAAACACCCCAAAGCCTGCCAGAAAGTCTTAATTTAATTTTCCATAATTCGGGCCCTTGGATCAACACAAGGAAATGTTAACCTAAAACTCCTCAGAGCCTTGGGTAGATCTCTAAAAACAGGACTAAGTTCAATGACAGCTCTCCTTAGCCCCTGTTTTTCAGAACAGGGAGCATGGGAGGGTGGGTTCAAGGGCAAGAAGAGTCATTTTAGGCCATTCAGAAGGAGCCCTCTAGAGCGATACTTTTTCTGGGAACAGGTCTGCTTTCTCTAAACTATAAAGGGTGGCAATTGCTGTAATTTACCTGCAGAATCAAGGGAACAGTAAAGGAGCCACAAAATTAAGCTGAGCTCCCTTTAACACAGGGAGCAGTCAGCAGATTTGCCTTTTATTTCCTTATTTTCCCATGAAATCTGTGATTACTGGGAGTGCAAGTGTCTTTGGTGTTAATTTAAAATGAATAAATAAAAGAGGTTCTATATTCTATGTTGAGTGTATCTTTCTTTATGCTTCAGAAGTGGGTAAATAGAGACCAGTTAATTGCTTCAGTTTTTTTTATGAAAATGGACTGTTTTTCAAATGAATCACTTTAGTGAAGCATAAGAAGTGGTGTTAGAAGATTGTTGAGGTTTATTTCTAATTAAGACCACTGAGAATGGTGTTATTTTATTTATTACTATGTTTAATTAATATTTCATATTTAACTGCAGGTGTCCATTTCAATGATTTTGTCTCTTTTAGCCATTAAAAAATATAAAATGGAAATCTCTCCTTCTCAGAGATGTGCCACAGCATTTGTTTTGCCAAAAATCTGTTATTCTGCAGAACAGGAACATATATACACTGATTTTCATAACTAGTTAAGAATAAATGAAATTCCAAATATATCTAAAAAAATATTATCTTATATTTTTTTAGCAATTTTTTATTCAGACACATTGAAAGAGATGCAGAGTTTGTCTCCAACCTGGGAATCCAAAGATGAAAAGGATAAATTAGGGAGGCAATTTTTAACAGTAATTTAAAATTCAGTGGAGTTAATCAACTTCATGAAAATCAATTTCAAGAGTTTTTATGCTGTAAATAATGTATTTTTTGTTATATTGGGCTTCAAATTGTTCTATCCTAGGAAATAAAAGACAGCGGGTACTGAGGAGTGCCTTGGGCTGGAGAAATGGTTATCCCTAAAGTATTTACTTCTCAGAGATCTTCTATCCTTGCGTGACACAAGTGGGATCTAGGCAGTTTTACTTCTCCTATTCACATGACATTGGTCTCTCTCCCACTCTAGTTCTTGCCCACATGTCACAAGTCCAGTCCCGTCTGGTGTTTTTACACTGGTGATTGTTTTATCTTTTTGCATTTTTCTCTACAGATTAGAACAAATCTTAAGAGAGTCTTTTTTTTCAAGACTGTCTCTTCAAGTTGCCAGGGTGAACCCCGTACATCATTACACAGCAGCTAGAGCTCTGCTGTGGATGATCTGCTTTCTGTTTATAAATGATTAGACATTCCCTTTTTGAAGCATTGCAGGGAGGCTGTCTTTGATGCTGATTGCCTTTTGGCTAGGCCTCCAGACTTTGGCTTAAACAGATCAGAACTTTTGATCCTAGAATAAAAAATCGGAAATAGTTCTTAGTAGCAAATGTACTTTTTCCCACAGAAAGGACTTACAAACAAATTCTTCATTCTTTTTAGTTTAGCATAAAATTAAATGCATTTTTGCATTTTGTTCTGCCTCCTTGCTATGGGCTTTCAACGCAACTGAATTTAGAATAATTATAGATAAAGCAATTATTCATTAGTTAGAACAATTTTCCTTTAAATTAATAGAATGCTTTGTTCATCTTCCATTATGAATTGTTTGGTATTCAATACCTTATCTTTTTAGTGTGAGACACAAGGATTATGCTTTCCATAAGGGCAGCTTGAAGAAGTATTTTGGTGGTGTGAATTCCTTCATTTTAAAGAATAATAAGCTATGAATAGATGTGAAATCTTTCTGACCAAAGTATTCACTTTAGGGTGAATATGTATAATATGAAAATACTACTTTTTCTAGTTTGCCTATACTGATTTCTTGTAAATATACCCAACAATTAAAGAGGCTACAAACGAATGAGGAAGAGATGAATTGCTAATTCAGTTATGTTTTAACGTTTAATATGGGTTTTTTTGCATTTCAGAGAAGCTGAAACAACAATACAGAAGGGATATGAAGTAAAACAAAATTTTAAAGCATAAAAAGAAAAAGAACTTTGCACAAATACGCATTCTTTTTGTTGTTTGTTTATCAAAATCTTCTAGGATTGTAAGAGACAGGATCCCTTTCAAACGATATTTACTTTCTTAAATTACTTCAGTTTTTGTGGTTTTGGTTTTTTTTTTTTTTACTTTGATTTACTTTGTTTCATTATCTTTTATTTGAGTTTATATTTGTAAATAGCCACTGAGTATCACAGGGTTTTGTTTGTCCTGGGCACAAAGTTTAACGAAGACATACACACATTTTTCTATAAGGGAAATAAGTTGAACAACTCAAGTTGCTTCAGCTGAGTTCTTTTATGGAACATAGGTCAGAGAGAGGGAAGTTCTCCACCCAAAGGACATCTAGTCTGCTAAGTCACTCTTTATTTTTTAAGATCTCTAAGGAACTACTTTAAGATAATGCATAATATTTTTCTCTTTGGAAAATAAGTTTGCAGTCAAGCAGGACTAGGTAGAAGGCAACAGACGCTGATGAATGTCTTGGAGAGCTGGAATAATTTTATGGAAACATGCAGCAATGGATCTTTTCTTTCCCCTCCCCCCCATGAAATTTATGTTAATATTGGCTGCAGGGAAGCTTTTTCTAAATGGAGTACCTGGTGTTTGTTTTAAATGTCTGTGACTACACACTATTTTACCATTTGCCTTACTGTAATTTGACACTAGTGAGAGCGAAGTCTGGCTCTTTTTATAACCTTTTGTCGTTGTTTAATCCCAGCCAGCAACCAAGTACCACACAGCCACTTGCTCACCTCCCCGCTCCTCCAGTGAAGGAGGAGAATTGGAGGAAATGACAAGGAAACTCCTGGGCTGAGATAAGAACAATTTAATTATTGAAAGTAAATGAAGTAAAATAATCATACCAATAATACTAACAATATTAATAATATGTAATGAAAAAGATGGAAAAGAAAACAAATTACATAACTGCTCACCACCTGCTGACTGACCAAGAACCAGAGCTGGAGAGAGAGAGAACCCACTCCTGGCCCAACCTCCAACTTATATACTGAGCATGACATTTTATGGAATGAAATATCCCCTTGGCCAGTCTAGGCCAGCCATCCTGACCGTGTCTTCTCTGAGCTTCTTGTGGTTAAGAAGCTGGAAACACAGGCACAGCACCAGAAACTGAAGGAGTTCTTGACTTGGTACAACCACTCCTTAGCAACAACTTAAAAACACCAGTGTTACCAGTACTCTTCTCAGCACAAATCCAAAACATAGCTCTGTACCAGCTACTGTGAAGAAAATTAACTGTGTCCCAGTTAAAACCAGCACACATTTACTTTTCTAATTTCTAATTGCATGAATTATAATTTACATACAGGGGTTCTAGTAAGAAGTAAAGCGTTCTTTCCATCACATGCCACTGTTAGACAACACAAATAACAACAGTCTCTGTATCCTGAGTCTGAACTGTTTTCCTCATTCCAGATGCCAAAAGTCCTGAGAATCTAGAATCTGATTTTAAACATGAGAGAAGAACTTGTTATCTGTCTTCATGCTCTTTAAACAGACTGAACAGAAATTGAAAACTTAGAGAAGCTATATGCATGTGCATCCTTACATCTGGACCTGAGTGCACAGTTTCTTAGACATAGTTCTCTACATTATCCATGTCTGTCTGCTTTGTATAGGGTGACATACGCAATTTGACCTTGTCTTTGGTTAGTTCCAAGAATTAGTAAAATGCATTTTCAAATGAAACAATAAGAACATTGTATCTCAAGTGAGTGCCCTGTACCAATCAGTTCTTAAAACCAAGAAATGTGAGCTCTAGATTTTGTTCTGAGAAAACATTCTGAACATCTCTGGTATTTCCCAGTTCACTGAAAAAAAAAATACGAATTGTCACACTTCACTGTCAGATTACAGCAGTATCATGTACTTCTTACAAAATTGCATTTGATGATTTATTTTATAGTCATGGGTAATTTTCATTTAAGACTTTGTTTGTGTTTGTAGTAATCCAATATTTACTCTGCAATTATTTTTCATTTTGGCATATAGTTGAAAAGGAGCTTCCTGTTAGTTAAATTATGCTGGATCCATGAGTAATAAAGCTGGAATTGCATTGTGAATTTCATCCCGAAGTATTCACAACAGCTTTAGAAGTTTCTAAAAGGAACATACAAACTAGATCACCTTTTGCTGTTGCAGAGATGTTTTCAAGGTAATATGTGCCAACTGCCTAAAGCCATATGAACATTTATGCAGGAGTTAACAGGGCAGATTCATCTTTCAGTAACAATGAAGAAACTGTGAGATTGCTGCATTAGGTTAGAGACTAATGTCTCTAAGAACTGCACCAATATTTTTGCAATTGGAGTGTAAGTCAGGATATAGGAATGGATAAGTCTGCACATTTTTAACCATTGAATTATATGAATCACGATTAAGATCCTCAGCAGGCACAAATCATAATGATTTCAGATCAGATCATCTTCAATTCTATGTCTCATAAAAAATGGAATATTGCCTTTTTCTTATAAGAGGGAATCAGTGTTTTGCATTCTAATCTATGAATTCTACTGCTTGTTGCAGGACCCCAGCAAAGGTATTCATCTCAAGAGCCAAGGTAAATGTTCAGCATTACAACAGAAAATTTCTAATGAAATTTGATTTTTTTCCCTTTTAAAGATTGGAAGACTCCTATTTTATCAGAAGAATCTTAAGGGAGGATGAACATGCAACGGTCTTCACTAATCTGCGTAAATACACTCTTTTAATAGCCTGTAAAAAGTTATATTTTCCATCCTTATTTGTTCAAGCTTCTTTACCTGTATGTGCTTCTTTGCACCACAAATCCAGTGTTATTGGTAGGGTAGGTCTATACCAACCTGATACAAAACAGTCCTACATAGGCCTGCACAGGTTACCTCAGTTGAGATGTGTAGTAGAAATATTACGATTGGGATGCATGCAGGTTGAATGAGAATTTAGACATGTGAAAATACTAGAAGGAAGAGCAAGGATGAGATATATGGACAGCAGATGTTGCTGGCACCTAATTAGCAGGTTATCAAGATCACATCACACTATTTACTGCTCCTCAAGACACTTAGTGAAAGCCTTAGACAGCCTAAAAGACAGGCTGGACTTCACTACCACTGTAATGCTCTGGAAATCTGCTGCCTGCCCAGAGAAGGTGTTTGATCCTTAGTGTAGTGGAGAAGAATACCGTGGAAGGATTGTTTGATGTGTTTGACATGTGATATTCCTTAGCACATAATGCACATTTTCTTCTGTTTACAGCAGAAATGTACTATTGATTTATACATGTTTCTAAGACTCTCTAAACCTCCGATCCTTGCTTGCAGACATTTCAGTCGTTCCCCTTTTAATATTTTTGTTACAGTCTGCATGTAAGTCTAGTGTTTTGCATATGCACTTGTTAAACTGCATTTCATTTGGCATTTTTTTAGACCTTTGTTTTTACATATCAATGCCATTTTGAATTCTGGTCTTTATTTCCAACCCTTCCCAACAACAGCATATTTAGGTAATAAAACTTTAAGTATTATACAGAGAAACCTTGACATATGGCACAACATTGAATTATTTACTTACTATTAGATTTTCAAAGATTAAATGAGGACAGAACAGGAGTTGATTCTTCTATATCAGTATATAATTTATGTATTTTCTGTGTCATCTTTGGTTTATCCCCTTATGCACAATAATATTCTTGCACTTTAGACTCTGCAGTTCTACTAAGAAATAAACTCAGCTGAAGGTAGAAACTGGCATGACTTCCCTTGACTATGTAACCTCTGTGACATCTGAAGGTTTGGTCTGTGTTGGATATAAAATAGATTGGGGCTGGGGGTGTTTGATCCTAGGTTCTTCCAGCAGGAAGTCAGCTTGGTATGCACCCAGGACCAGTATACATGTAGGTGGGGGTGTGTGTGCTTGCGAACAGGTGTTTCCCCTGTATTTGATAAATTTCCCCTGCTTCAATTACTGCTCTCAATAAAACTTAAATTACTGTTACCTGACTCTACCTGGTTGCTTTTTTGAATAACAGAACAACTGCAAAATCATCCATTGAAACCTGAATCATACCAGATATTTTATGTTTCAGGTGCAGGTATTCACAAAATGCCTGCAATTAAATATTTGTACAGAAGCCTCCAAGCAGACCTGTATGCGTGACTTTATATTTCTGAGCCATAGGTGCTAAAGTTTGAAAATAACTCTTGATGTGCAAGAAGACAGCCACCAGGAGATCTGAAAACTGTAAAAATATGTAGCGTTTGTGACATAACAATAGTTCTCTTCGTAGAGAAAAGGTAATCACAGTTCTGTGTGTGACTGAGCAACACAGATTAAACCCTGAGTGAACTAGAAAACTGCACTCCAGTTACAAATAAGTTTGATCAAATCCAGTAAAAAATTATAAACTCATGTCCTAGAACAT
This sequence comes from Eurypyga helias, assembly GCF_000690775.1. Taxonomy (NCBI): domain Eukaryota; kingdom Metazoa; phylum Chordata; class Aves; order Eurypygiformes; family Eurypygidae; genus Eurypyga; species Eurypyga helias. The sequence continues at coordinate 21,548 of NW_010227464.1, read as the reverse complement.
TTAACTATTTTTCTGTTGTCTGAGTGAGGCACATCCATGTAACTTTCTAGCATGAGAAAAAAGCTCAAATACCAAAATATTTTCTGTATAAAATTAAAAATTAAGGCAGTAGGAAGGTAGAAAAAGCAAGTGAAGTTTCCACTTTTTTTTTTTAAACATTTGCCTTGAGTGCCTAGATCAGCTAGATTTCTTTCACAAATCAACTATTACTCTCCTTGAATTATGAAGAACTCTCTAAGTCTGTCATCCAAAGAAGACAGCAGGCATTCCCCTGTGGTGCATATTTGTGACGTGGCTTTTAAACAGCCAGAGCTAGAAGTTGATCACAATTCTCCTACATACTGTCTCCTCAAGAAAACCAAAAATGCTCTTAAACTCATCAGAGTTTCCCCTATACCTTAAGGACTATAAAAAGCAAACTGATAATAACCAAATAAGCTGATGTTTGTCACAAAATTCTTTAGGTAAACTCAACATACATTTAAGGAAAAAGACAACTCTGACCATGTTTCTATCTTGGCCAATTACAGTCTTTAAATGCAGAATCATAAATTCACATATAAGTTTAGTCTAGTAGGGACCTCAGAAGATCGACTATGCCAACCCCCTGCTCAAAGAAAGGCTAACTGTGACATTAGATCTGGATGCTCAGGGCCTCATCCTGTTGAATAAGTATCTCAAAACATGAGGATTTCGCAACAGGTTCTATAATTTCTTGACATTTTGTGTTTCCAAATGAAAAGCTTTGAAAGAAATTTCTGCAATTTACCTTCATAGGTTTCCAGAAAGGGATTGACATGTTATACGGATGTGGTCTTTAATAAAGATAGATATCAATATTTAAAAATATAAAGACTAAAAGTGAAGGAATTTTCAAGCACATTTAACTTTTTGGAAAGGGATAGCACCCTTGCAATAAAAAAAGGAAGTTTCTTTCCAAATCTGTTATAAGAAGGGCTATTTGTTCTTGGTAATGAAAGCTATCAGTGACTTCCACAATCCAGCGACAGGAGAAATCAGTGCTAGCAGGATGAAGCTTCATAACTATGCAAAAGCAGGTAGAAAAAGACCTTCCTGAGATACACTTTATTTTCTCAGAAAGGTGAAAATCGGTGAGGGAGGAATGCTGTGCTGCACTGTGTTTGGCATTGACCTGTTAGGCCTATGGATACCTCAAGAAAATAAGGTAAAGTCTAGTTCTGCCTGAAATATTCAATAGGATTGACTGAATTACTTTGTCCAAAATTATTTTACTGCAAAGTAGATTTAATTTTCTTTTTTGCTGAACCTTTGAAACAGAGCCTTTTTCATCCTGGTAGAACAAGCAGCCAGTCTGCTTATAATTATTCCACACCACAAAACATTATGATGCATGTGTTTCCTACTCCTCTCATAATCTTTGTATTTAAAAGGGGAAAATAATTATTAAACACTTGACTAGTGTTGTTGAAGAGTTTCCATACAGGTAAGCACATGGAATGTGTGCCTGAAAAATCCCACAGGTCTCCTGTGAGGCACCATTTATTTGATTTGAAGGAGTTAACACCTAATTTGTATAAACTGTTCTGAAAATCTAATTTCCTATCATCTTTTTCTCTTGAGTTAAAAGAAGTCTTAAGACAGTGGACAATGACACTATAATTATGTACTTATTAAAGTATATAATTATGTAAGTATGTAGTTATATGAGTAATATTATTTTACTACACAACTGGCAAAATTGAGGAAGTTAGTTCACAATGCATTTGGAGTGCATATCTGCTATTTGAGAGGCCTATACAGTGTCTTGGGAGAGAAAATTTTGGAAAGAGAAGACTGAAGGAGTCAGAAAGGATGAGTGACAGTGCACTAAATGTCCATATAGCCACCCTGTACATTTTGATAGGGTGTTGGGGAGAGGCTTTCTGCATACTCATTTGTCCCTCCTCTCAATTAAACACTTGAACTTTAGGACAAAAATAAGCTACTCCCAGAATTTTCAGATAACTGAAAATTATTACTGCAAGTCTTTCAAGGTTATATTATTACATTTTACAGGCTAAAAGCAAACTATTCCATCCTTATAATAACTTTCATACCTTTTCTTTTCTAATTTCTTTTTCTTATTTGCTCACTGAATTAACAAGACCTTTTTGTTACCTTTTGAACTCAAAGGTGACACATTTTTCTGAATCCTATCTTCCACTGATCAGTGGAAGTCATGTAAAAAGGCTGTTTATCTAGCCAGTATAGTGAATTCTTTAATAATATATTTAATACGGGCAGGTCTTTGAACATGGTTTAACTTGCCATTTTGCAAGAAAATTTTAGCTTTTCCTTATCTCCCTGACATTATCTCTACATGGAGCTGTATTATGCAATATTTTACATAGATAAAGGTGTTATATATAATAGTTAATCAGTAGTTATTAATTTTGCCACCACCTAGTAGATATCAACGTTCTTTCCCAGGGAAAATTAAAATTAAAACCAGAAGAACCCGTTCCTGTTCCACTGAAGGCACTGGGAGATTTTCAACTGTCTTAAGTGGGATTTGGATTAAAATTGAAAGAATAATTACAGAACTGGTAGATTTATAGGAAAAAAACTAATTTCATTATTTAGAAATCCTAATTAGTGGATAGAGTAAGTGTAGTATATATATTATATTTGAATCTGAGTAATACATTTACTACGAGATTTCAAAATCTTAATTGAAAAGTTAATTTAAATTAGCTTTCATATGAACAGTCTTGAGGTTTGGAAATGTGCTAAGTGACCATCTTCATTTCTAAATTCTGCCATTTCTCTGAAAGCTCTATCAATTGTTAGAGAGCACTAGAGACCTATATGAAGTCCATGGTACAGAAGCAGCTGAGCTGTGCAATGAGTGTCTTATGTAGTCTGCAATTTGCTAGTTAATTACGTATTATTGTGAAGCAAATTAATTTATTTTAGCCTATCTTCAAGTGTCTGAACATGTGTCACTTCTCCATAAACTTCATTAGTTTTCATTACACAGAGGTCTGATACAATCTGATGGTCATTCTTACCTCTGTATTGATTAGTAATGCTACATCATTTTGAAATACTGACGATTAAGGCTTTTTCTATGAGAGCTCATGAGCATATTGAGTTAGAATGTTTTCCATTAATTTTTTTCAGTAATAACCTTGGTCCATTTGAGACATTGCTTAATAGTCCATAACTCCTACTTTAATAGGAAACAATAATTGATTTCTGCTTGGACTTGAATACAGTAAGCTATAAATTTTAACACATTTAATACCCAGTTAATGATACACCTTTGGAAATACTAATGGAAGCAGACTCTGAGCCATCATTGTTTGCTTATGCCTCCTTGAAGATTTACAGGGTATTTACTAGAATCATATAAACTGCAATGGAACTAACCATATTTCTATAGGGGGGAAAAAAAAGGGCTTATACCTTTACCTGTCTTCTGTGCACACAAGTTTTATGTGTGAGTTCTAGATATAGATGATCTGTAAATACAATATTCACTCTATGACAATAAGATTCTCACTTAAAAGAGTACATGCATCCAACTATGAAAAGGTTAATAATATATTCCAGTATATAATTTTAGAAGTTGTAACATTTTACTATCAGTCTATGGCCAAAGCAAGAGGCTTATAGTACCCATAAAGTGGAAGACTAAACAATATGTGATTACTGTTTTCTTGCTTTAGAACCAGATGAATATATTGAAACAGTATAACCAGTAATGCTACTTTGCAACATTGTAACTTTGTTAACAACATGATCCAGCAAAATACCATGCATTTTGTAACACAGACAACCAAAAATGTATAAATAATACGCAACTGCAAGAGGTCAAACAAAAGCTTGAGATACAATTGCAAAAAACAGGGTTCAGGAAATCACCTGCAAACAGTAAAACCTGCAAGATATAAACATGGATATAGAGTGAGCCAATAAAATCATCCCTTTTGCTTTTTCAGAGCAAGGAAGAAAGCAGGCTCATTATCACTATTTTTTTATGTAATGCTAAGGATTGTTATTGAGTAAGAACCAAGCCCTGGCAATATGTATTGTTAATGAACATCAATCTAGTAAAATCCTTTTGTTTGAAATTGATCTGTTTTATCAATCTTTACAACACTTCTATCCCACTGATCTCTCATTGCTTAACTGGGATATGGATACATATGCATTCACAGAACCACAGAAGGGTTGAGGTTGGAAGGGACTTCTTGAGATGGTGTTTTCCACTTCCTCCTCCCAAGGAAGCCTCCTGGAGCAGCTTGTCCAGGATGGGTTGCAGTTACAAGTGGTATTCAGTTGCAACAAACCTATGCTGTAGACAGATCTTTCACAATTTGACTGGAACATCTTGATTTTTGTCTTACATAATTTGCTGCTCTACAGCTGGCAGGAATTTACTGGGATGTGTAACAAACTGTTACTCCAGGTGAATGAAATGGCGGGAAAATTGAGTTCCAAATTCAGTGTGTCTGTATATTTCTAGTGATTGAATAATGACACATAAGGTTAAAAGAAGTTATATTATTGTCTCTTTTTAAGGATCCAAATGATAGCTTTGTATACTATTGATAAACTTGAGCTTCACTTTCCCTTAATTTAAAGGAAATTTAGTACAACATAATCTTGTATTTCTGCTTGTTCTGCGACAAACAGAAGAGGTTAAAAATATTCCCGCATTACATCCTTGTCTCTAAATTGCAGAGGCATGGATTTGATGGATGGAGCACTTGGTGGACAAAAAGGTGGCGGATGGTCACACTCAGAGAGTGATGGTGAACGGCTTGATGTCACTGTAGAGAGCAGTGACGAGCGGTGTTCCTCAGGGGTCGGTGTTGGGACCTGTACTGTTAACAGTACTCTACTAAGGGAAGGAAGAAAAGAAGAAAAGAAGAAAAGAAACAAACATATAAACAAACAAACATCCACAGCAGTTTACAGTTTGGCAGTTACATATAATTGAACATCCACAGTCATAAAAACTACTGATTGGATATGAATCTGCAGGTCAGTGCATGTATTTAAATAAGTTTTAAGGAAACACCAAGGTAGAAGGCAGAATGAAAATGAGTAACTGATACACCTTCTCTAATAGTAATCTAAATCAATAGGTTAGGATCGAGATACAAGAGTCAATCCAGAGACCTAGTAAGGGATGGATGATGGAACACACAAGAGATTGTTTATACTGTTCTTCCTTAGCTTTGTATCTGTTTCAGATTTGGAGAGCAACCACTTTTAATGTGCATTGACAGTCTCATTACAATGTAAATAAAATGAATGGCATGATATCTGCAGTTAAACATTTTGGATGGATGAAACAGGATACAGTTTAGAAGGCACAGATAGCTTATAGATTTCTAATAAACCCAGAAACTAGTGCCTATAAAACTCTCCAGTTTTTAACTTTTCATCCTAATAATTCACATGTAACAGAAGCAGATATTTTATTAAAGTTTAGGTAAGCCCATGGCTTTAGAATCATAAAACTATATTAAATAGTTCCAGTGAGTTAAGAAAATTATGTCAATGGTTCTGCAAGATTGGGAAGTGGTCTTCTGTTCATACTTTGAAAAGACAGGGCTCAAAAAAAAAAAAAATCTGGGGAATTTTAACATTTTAATGTTTTTGACATTATACTTACAGCTTTCTTTTTTCCTGCTTTTTTAATATATTATGGCACTGAATTATTAAATAGATGAAAAATGATGTTCTACAGTAGGGTGACAATCTATTGATTAGGCCTTCTTACCACTTGAACAATTTTTTGATGTTAGAATCTTTGCCTTTTTTTAGCATTAAATTGGGACAAATATTTGTTGACTATTTTATACACGAATTCTATTTTAGGAAAAGCATTCATCATGGTGATTTTTGACATCTCTCCATCATCAACTTCTTACACCTCTAATGTGATTTTCTTTCAGTCAAGTTTAGTTATATCAGATTTTCTGACAGTCTCTAAAATCTTGAACAATATTGAACAAGAATTGTGTTATATAAATATGCCTGACATATTTATACTAACAATGGCAGCTTAAATGACCTCCAGCACATCTCTAGTCACAAGGTACTTTTGCTGAAATCACCTTGGAACATAGTATAATTGATACAACTTTTTCGGAATGACTCATTTGAGTAGTGAACACTCATTTGTGTAGTGGATAACTATGAAAATAAATAGCTTTAACCCTGAGTATGTTGTTTATTTCACACTTGCATTTTATTTTTCTTCAGAAGTTTAAAAGGGAACGGTGCTGGAGAAATACATTATCTTTACACTAGAAGTTAATAGTAGGCATTGTGGTCACTTACACTGATTGCAACTCCTGAAATCTATAGAGAATTGTTGCCTGTGAAAATTATAAATAACAAACATTTGTGGTGCTTCATCATCAAAACATGTAAGTTACTGTCCCCTTGAATACGATTTACTCTTTTTGAGACTAAACTGAAAAGGTAAAGCCATCCAAACGAATGGGTCAGTGTTGGTTTGTTTTTATTTCGTTTCAAATGAAGACCAATTCATACCATTATTTATTTCCATTTTGAATTTATCCCAAGGACATATTGTGCTTTCCTACATCTGCTTTTGTATAATGGCACAGTAGGCTATTATGGTTCATCAGCAATCAGTCACTTAATGAGAAATGATGGATCACCATCCAGCAGTTTTGTGCACAGCTTCCTCTGCAAACTCTCAGTGAAAGCGTAGGGGTAAGAAGAACTAATATCAATCCATCCTCATTCTTGGATATACAGGACTAGCTCAATGTATGTTATTGTTAAACAGGATTCCTAAAGAGCAGCAAGCAAATAGAGGGAGAATAAGGAGAGAGCAGGCTGCTACTCAAGAACAAATAGAAATGCTCAGTTTGGCAGTGAACCTATGCTTTGGTTAATGATGGTAAAATAATTTTTGTAATCTTTCCTTAAAGATTATGTAAAGTGGAATGTTTTCTCTTTTAAAAAAATCTTTTTTTTTCTTTAATTAATTTTATCCCTCCCCCACTCCCCCATAGAAACACTACAGAAACCTTAGTGTTTAGCAGGTAAACTTTCTTTTGTTTGAAAGAATTGTAACTCAAAACTGTAAAAAAATTCATGGCATCTCTGATTATTCAAGTTCAAATTTAGCAAGAAGATTTAGAAATGCTTGGAGGAAAAAGCATAACAGCTTCTCCCGTCACAAAACCTATATAATGAATATATGTGTGTGTGTTATTTTGTGGAAAATCAACTTTACTACACTTCATATTCAGACATGTTCTGAAATACAGTGGATATGATGGTAATTGAAAGAGAAGAATGGGATTAGGAAAGGTGAAGAATGATAGTTGTTTCAATATTTCATTCCATTGTTTTTTTGTTTTGTTTTGGTTGGTTGTTTTTTTTTCCTGAAATAGCATGTAAATACTATATAAAAAAACCCTGGACTCTGATAAGAACACTGCATTTTGTTCTTATCACAACATCAAATGATGCATCATCACCCTTACCAGGTCACCAGGAAAACATCTGAAACATTTGATTCACTGGACTCAAGGATTTCTCTATGGACAACAGTGATGTGCTTTGGAATTAGTGTACTAAATGCCTCTGTTTTGGCCAAAAGTAAATAAGCATGTTGTTTTAATACAGGGTAGGGAGAATAATTCAGCAATAGAGCATGTTTATTTTCCTAGCTGGCCTCAAAACTGCACTGGAAAAACTGCAGCAAGGTTAGCTGTGGACAGATGTGTTTAAAACCAGCCTTTTGTAAACTTTTCAGTCTTACTCAGAGACAGGACAAAGTTCAGTTATATTAACAATATAGCATATAAAGCTTAATCCATTTTCCAGTTCCAACAAAACAAAAAAGCAAAGGAAATTCAGTTCTGAAGACAAGTTCCTTGCCAACCTTGTGTAGAATCTTTTATTCTCGCTGTTAAAGCAAAATAGGAAAATCTAGAAATAACATGTACCAAAGTAGACCTCACTTACAGTGTTTACCATTTTTCTTCTTGTTTTCAGCATCTTCCTCCAAAAAAGGGATTGGTGGGTGGGTGTGTAAAAGGGGAAGGGAAGGGAGGGGGAAGGGGCAGGGAGAAGAATGTTTCTATTAGTTTGTATTTACATTTGCTTTGATTCTATTTCAGATGTGACTATTTAAAAAAAGCATAGCGGGACATGTCAAAGTTCCACCATTTTATTTAATGGGTGTTAAATACCACTTGGTTTTCATCTTTCTGCCCTAGGAGGATATTTGTCCTGTTTTGCTTTCCATAGGATTGCTTCTACATCAATTAATACATATTGATCAATAATGATAAGATACTTAAAATACATACTGGGCACAAACTGAAATATGAGAAATTCCATCTAAACATAAGAAAACACTTTTTTTTTAATATCTTTGGATAGAATCAAAACCTGACTGACCTCAGCCCTGGGCAACCTGCTTAATTAAGGGAATTGAACTGGAGGATCTCCAAAGGTCCCTTTCAATCTCAGCTGTTCCATGATTTTGTGTTTCCAAGGCCAGAATGAACAAAGTTGCAACCTGGGTAACAGGAAGAAAGGAAACAGTTACACCTACAAGCAAAGTAAGATGTCAATGAAGGCAACAGTACACTACTATTAGTACTGCTCCATTCTTTGACAGTAACACACAATTAAAACACAAGGAAACAATCAGGCTGAAAATCATGCTTTTAATCTAGATTTAGCATCTCGACATTTTTCAGCAAACTAGTTTATTGGAACTGTTTGTTAATATCCAATCTTAGTGTCCTAAGCAAAAGTAATGCTTATATAATACTTACCAGTAAGTATTCCTATTTACTTGGCACCTATCATGCTTACTGTGAATAAGCAGATTTACTACTCTAACAGCGTATAATATGTTGGAGCTGTAAATAATGTCCACTATATGGAATCAAGAAATAGCTTTCCTGGAAGCTGTCCATGTATGATTTGGTTACTTGTTAGATCTAACATTAATTGTACAGACTGGATTCAGATTTGTCCAGGAGATGTACTGAGGTAGGCTAGTTTGATATAGTATCAATGGCTGTGTTACTGATATACCAAAAGTCTAACTGCAGTTGCTTTATACAAACTTAGTAACTTCATAAACCATCTAGGAAATAACTTACACGAACTTCTCCAATGCTTCAAGACCTGGGAAATACATCGTCTGATGCTGAAGGACTTCTATTTTTGTTCTGACTTTGTTCTTTAGTAAATTAATAAATTATGCTTTTGCCTTAAGGACAAGGACTTGGGGGTACTGGGGGATGAAAAGCTGGACATGAGCTGGCCGTGTGCGCTGGCAGCCCAGAAAGCCAACCGTATCCTGGGCTGTATCCAGAGCAGCGTGGCCAGCGGGTCGAGGGAGGGGATTCTCCGCCTCTACCCCATTCTCATGAGATGCCACGTGCAGTATTTAATAAATTATGCTTTTGCCTTAAGGACAAGGACTTGGGGGTACTGGGGGATGAAAAGCTGGACATGAGCTGGCCGTGTGCGCTGGCAGCCCAGAAAGCCAACCGTATCCTGGGCTGTATCCAGAGCAGCGTGGCCAGCGGGTCGAGGGAGGGGATTCTCCGCCTCTACCCCACTCTCATGAGGTGCCACGTGCAGTATTGTGTCCAGCTGTGGGGCTCTCAGTACAAGACATGGAGCTGTTAGAGTGGGTCTAGAGAGGGGCCTTATATGAAAGATGCAGAAAGACTTTTTACCAAGGTCTGTAGAGACAGGAGAAGGAGCAACGAATTTAAAGTGAAAGAAGATAGGTTTAGATTTGATATAAGGAAGACATTTTTTTATTATGAGGATGGTGAGACACTCAAGCAGGTTTACCAGAGAAGCTGTGGATGCCCCATCCCTGGAAATGTTCAAGGTCAGGTTGGATGGGGCGTTGAGCAACCTAGTGGAAGATGACCCTGTCCAGGGGAGGTGGATTGGACTACATGATCTTAAAGGTCCCTTCCAACCTAAAGTATTCAGCAATTCTATGATTCTTATTGTAGATGAAAGATAATAGAGTAAGGAAAAATAACTTCACAACAGCTTGTTTTCATGCCGTGTTTTCATACTTAGTTTTGGCCAAACATAGAGCTTTAATTTTATTCTACTTTCAGACTATGGTGGGTATTAAAATAAGCAAGAAAGGGGATTGAGTGAAAGAGAAAGAAGAGAGAAAGAAAAGTATTATTTATCCGTAATGCATGGGATATTGATGAGTAGATTAACAACTCAACTGATGAATTAGTCAATAAACAGTCCTCTCTGAATAGAAGTGTAAGAACTTCCAGTATTGAATTAATTCAGTAAAGGACAAATGAGTATGAAACAAGCGTCTAACGTAGGTACTTGCTACTTCATCTAAGTGCCTGCATACACAAGATATCATGACTTCCAAAGCTTTTATAAGAGACACCCAAATAATTCAGATGCTTTGGAAAACTTCATCAGCTTGTTAGCTCATGGATTCTTTGAAATACATTGGCCAGAACTTCTTTAGTCTGAGGTGTATTTAAGTATATTTATGCCTTTAAAATTATTTCCCAATTTTATCATGCTCAGATGTGCTACAAAGGTCTGTATTTTCTTCCTAAATTGCATTTAAGAAACAGTTTTCACTAGATATCTTCTCCATAATATAATGATGAAGAGGAATAGTCACAAAGTCAGTTCAGTCCTTGTTATAATTTCCTTTGAGAAAAAAATCCTAGGATAAAAATGTGATGACTGATGCAATACCAAAAATACATTAACAAAATAAGTTAGAGCAGAGATGCAAATGTTGTTCTAAACAGAAATAATTTACTAAATCCCCAAATGTATCTTAGCAACATATGATCATAAAATAATAGATATGAATATTGAAAAAACTCAAAATGTGTAATAAGATTAAACTAGAAGGATTGTGAGATTGTAAGGCAAATCAGATTAATTTGCTCAGGCTGATCACTGTGTCTGCTAATTATAAGATCGGCGTCACAGGCAATTTTGTGATCATTTGTATCATGGACATGGACTTTTGAACTTTTTTTTAACCTTTGTTTATTGTTGTATTTTGGATGGAATCCACTACAAACGGGAACTGGACATTGCTGGATCAAGTTTTGAATTCTGTTAAAAAAAGAAAAGGCTCAAGAACAAAAGTATGGATCCTAATGTTTTCCAAACTTGAGATTATTCTTTTAAACCAAAGTTAGACTTTGATTTAGTAAATAGTTGATTGTTGCTTAACAGACAGTTTACCAGTGGTCCAACTAAAGTCACAAGATTATTCATGTTTGTCATTTTGGATGTACATATATTGTTTGTATAGCTGAGGCGTTTGTAGCTGATCTGTCTTCAGAAACGAAATAAAAAATAACAGATTTTAACAGCTGCATGAAGATTCCAATGTAGATGTTGATTTTATAGCTTAGGCCCTTATCCACTTGGAAGATATATTTTATTATCTATTCTACTTCTAAATTGTTAGATAAATTATGATTTCAGCTGGCTATATTAAAGATTATGGAAAATGACAGAGAGATTGGAATATTGATTTATTTTTAGATGTCATTTTCATTGTAGCTTTAAAGAACTCCAAATCACAAGGCATCCAGTAATTCTATTAAAAACTTTATGATGTCTTTCTATTCCACTGCTTCAAATATAAATTTTCCTTTGAGAAAACTGTAGCTGTTTTTTAATAAGAATATGTCAACTCGTGGTGCAATATGTCCATTCATTTAGACCTGTTTAGATTAGATTACTTTAGATAGATCAGCCTGAGGGTTTTTTAAGGAAATTTTAAAATATGTGCATCTTAATATAATAATGTACCTGAGATAGAAAATTTAGATTCAGATTTGACTTTCCAGTTGATCTGGTGTTCAGTTTCAGGATTATAAACAGAAATATTCATGTTAAAAGTATTCAAGGAATTGCTGCCTGACTGTGAATGAGGAAAATCTCTAATTGTATGTATGTGTTCATGCAAGAGGGAATAAATGGTCAAGTAGCTTTTTATACCTTATTACTAATTCTGTCCTCTCCCTCCCAATTCAAGAGCTGAATCAGCCTTTCACTCACCCATTATGCATTATTTTTAAGTATTTGTCGCTGGAAACATCTAAAATTGAACCATAGCACTTCAGGGTGTCACTTTCCTCTCCCTACTGAGTTCTCTCTGACAAAGGTTTTTTTCTTTGGGAATGTGATCACAAAAATGCTCAGAGCTAAAGTATTAGCACTACCAGTCTAATGATTTTTTTTAAATACTGTGCAGAAAAGGGATGCGAGTGTTTTATGTTGAGTAGATGGCTTGTTATCATCCTATCATGGACTGAATTTAGTAGTTGTTAGCTCCCACAGAGAACTAAGTTCCAAACATTTTTTTGTAGATCAATACATGGCAGTGCTGCTCCTCATTGGCATCTGTCTACCTCTACTGTTGCTAGAGAGCACATATCTCTGATTTTAGTAAATCTTGTCTTTTTATGACTTGAAGAGTCCTTATTGCACTGTCATCTCCAGCTTTCATGTCCTGTGTTCCCAAAATGAATGCCATCTTATAAAACACAGTGTACAACCACATGAAATTTTCAGAAAGAGATAAAATTACCTTTAGAAAAAATAGAAACGAACTCTTCTCTATTGCAACTGATCTAAGTGTTGGAAGCTTAATAAAACATTTTTAAAGTTATAAAACACTTAGAATTGCTTTCTCTCTCTCCACCTTCCATTTAAGATGCTTTTTTCTGTATCCAAAACAGTGAACAAAAGTAAATCAAACAGTATATTAAATGGCTGGAGAAGAGACTGATTATCATATAGTATGCAGTACTGAAGAATTATAGCCAGAATTTGGCATACAGCTTACCTCTAATTCCCGTATGCATTATTTTGTTAACATATATATATACCACTGTCAGCATAATTCATTATGAATTAGAAAAGTGAAGGAAACTCATCCAAAACTAAATGGGAAAAGTAGCAAGTCAGAGCAGAATCTGGATTGCTGACAAACTGGGACAAGTGATGACCATGGCATGGTCACTAATGCAGGCTGAAATAAGGTGCTTGTCCTCTCTTCAGGGGAAAGGAGGAATTGATGATAAGATCTGGAGCCAGCACAGTCTGTACATCTGTTAAGTGGTTCAAATGCAGCAGAAACTGATTATAGAACTTTTCTATATATTTCTTAAAAGGAGAAAAGACCCTGAGGCAATTCGATGAAACCTGAAAGTAAACCTGGCAACACATGGCACTGCGCCTCAAATTTAAGCTAGAGTCTACTGCTGGTGGATAATGGGTCTGTTGGATTTCTAGCCCTGTTCAGTCTTTCACGTCCTCTCTGAAATCCTTTAGAAAAGTACCCAAGTACTAAAACTTGAAGAGTTTCTATCTAACAGTCATAACCATATATTTTTCAGTTATCCTGACAAATCCTGGCTGTTGCATTTCAGCTTCAGGAGAGTATTATGGAGACATGAGTACAGACAACCCACAGAGGGGTTGGGGGTAGGTTAAGCACTATTTCCAGCCAAAATGTTGAAAATTTATTAGATGCCAAACAATGGGATTTCTAAAGTGTATTTTAAGACTTACAGTCTCTTACTTCTAACTGTCCCTACTCCTTGTATTGTGCATGCAATTTAATGATGGCATTCCCAGATCTACTGATACAGTGCTTTTGCTTCTGCCATCTATATCACTTTTGTAGTCTACAGCCCACATCTATATGACTGTAATGAACTGCTTCTCCTCGTTCCATCCACATCCTGGTCTCACTCTCCGTTCTTGCATATAGCCAGAAAATGGAAGACACACCCTTCTCTAGACGGGGCAAAATCCACATGCTGGTTGTGCAAGGCAGGAGCTGCTCCTTTTCTCTGGATAGAACTGGTTTGCTTGGGTCTGCGGAAGATGCTGCTTCTATTACAGACACTAGTCAAATATAAAATGGACAAATCAACTATTGACTGAAGGCAGAGTTTTTTGCTTCCAAGAGGGCTGGAACTCCACAGCAATTTGCAAGATATGCTCCAGCATTAGCCCACACCATGTCATTTGCTTGCCAATAAATTAGAAAGATAGGCAAAGAAATCAAAGCAGGGAAACATATTCACCAATATATAAGCATTCTTAACATTTTACACAATAGCTGGACAACTGGTAGGGAAGCTTCTTTCTCCTTTTACCTTAATTATTCTCCAGTTTACATTTGCCTGTCACTCTCAAAGGATTTAGAACAAGTTCCATCATCTTCCCAGGGATTCAGGTGAGGCTGACTGCCTTGTAATTCCCCGAGTCCTCCTTTTTGCCCTTCTTGAAGATAGGAGTGACATTTGCTTTTCTGCAGTCCTTGGACACCTCACCCATTTGCCATGATTGTTGAATGATCATTGAGAGTGACCTGGCAATGTCATCTACGAACTCAGTCATCACCCATGAGTCCATCTCATCAAGGCCTATGGACCTGTGTGCAGCCAGCTTCCTAAGTATTCCCTGACTTGATCTTATTCCTCCAAGGGTACATCTTCCTTGCTCCAGACTTTACACCTATCTCTGAGACCTGGGATTCCTGAAGGCTGGTCTCACCAGTAAAGACTGAGGCAGGCAAAGGAACCATTTAATACCTCACCCTTTTCCACGTCCTGTCTTGCTGAGTAACAGGCCCACATTTTCCATAGCTGGACTTCTGTCACCTAGGTACTTAAGGAATCACCTCTTGATGTCTTTGACAACCATGGTCATACCCAATGTCATCTGGGCTTTGGCTTTCCTAACTTTGTCCCTGGATAATCAGACAATGTCTCTGTATTTCTCTCAGGTGACCAGTCCTTGCTACCATACTCTTTACGCTTCATTTTTGGTTTTCAGTTTGACCAGGAGCTCCTTGTTCATCTATGCAGGCCTCCTGGTATTTTTGCTCACTTCCCAGTTGGTGGAATGGACTCAACTTGAGCTTGAACTAGGTGATCCTTAATGTCAACTAGCTTTCTGGGGCCGCTCTTTCATCCAGGACCTTATGCCACAGGACTCTTCCAAGAACATCTTTGACAATGCTGAAGTCTGCTCTCCTGAAGTCCAGAGCTGTGATCTTGGTTTTTACTCTCCTTCATTTCCTCAGGATCCTGGACTCCACCATCTCATGGGTACTGCAGACAAGTCTGCCTTTGACTTTCGCAACCACAACAAGGCCCTCACTGGTGAATATGAGGTTCTGCAGAGCATGTCTCCTTGCCTCCTATCTCATTCGGATGAGGAAGCTGTCTTTGATTCACTACAGGAATCTCCTGGATTGCTTATGCCCTGCTGTCTTGGCCTTGCTGTCTTGGCTCTGCTGCAGATATTAGGTGGTTGAAGTCCCCCATGAGGACCAGGGCTTGCAAACATGAGACTGCTCCTATCTGTCTGTAGAGGGCCTCTCTTCATTGTCAGGAAGCCTGTAGCAGACACCCACTATGATGTCCCCTTTGCTTGTGCTGTGTCTAATTCTGACCCGTAAACTCTCAGTGGCTCCTCACCCATCCCCAGGCAGAGCTCCATGCACTCCAGCTGCTCTCCCACATAAGAAGAAACTCCCCCTCCTCCTCTTCCCATCCTGTCCTTCCTAAAGAGCCTGTATCCCTCCATTGCAACCCTCCAGTCATGGAAGCCATCCCATCTTGTCTCCATGATCCCAACAAGACTGTAGCCCTGCAATTGCAAAGGTTGAGAAAATAGGTACAGTTGTGCACATGTTTGGTTTTTTTCGGAGCATCAGTCGGGCCTCCAATCAGACATATGGAATAATTAATTTCTTATTTCCTCCTGTTACATTTTAGCACAAATCATTTCAGCACAGTCATTGAGACATATAATACACCTTTTCATTTAATCTCATTCAGTCTGTCTCCTTTTTTCATTTTTTTCTATAAGATTCATTCCCATAGCTGTGCCATTTTATGGATCTTCATCCACTTATCAACACTTAAATGTACCACTGGGATAGGCCAAGTAGACCCTTATTATAACAAAAGATGTACATATATTCCCATTCCTTTTTATCTGTTGATGATGTGCTACACTTGTCTTGTAAAAGCAAATTTGTTGTAGATTGAGGTTACCACACTTGAATTGGGGAAAATGTATTAAAATACCCTTAAATTTGTATGCTTGCTATTGATCGCAGATATTATGGCTTCACAATAAACATCTGAAAAAAACCCCACATTAATCTCTCCTGGGAAAAAAAAAAAAACAAACCATCAGCTTTCCAAGGCAACTAAGCAGTGACAGATTTGGGTTGTTTGGCTCATCTGCTGTGTTTACCATGCAGTTTAAGATACTGAACTATATGATTAATGATTTGTTAAATATAATCTTTTAGGATTACCCTTCACTGTCAGTACAGCAGAAATCATGATCATCCCTCTTAAGGAGTTACTAAGAGAATTATCTATATTTTAAAGAGAGTTAAATTCATCAGTTCCTGAAAAGACTTTTTTTTTTTACCCAATTGCCTTTTATCTTTCTGCAGTTTTCCATTACAAGGTAAAATAACATTATCTATCTCTGTTATGTACCACAGTCCAGGAATATATTGCTGCAACCTGGCTGACATTAGGATTAAATATTCTTTCTCATCTTTCCTTGTTTTGGTGAAAATTGTTACCTACTTGTGAAACTATAAATACGAGCTGGGTGTCACTTGGATTCATTAGACCTCCACTTCATTTCTTTCTTGACTTAAAAAAACCCTGAATTAACATTTTAAACAAGGTTTACCAAGACTAAGCCACTGCACATTTTCAGAGACAGATAGCTGAGACAATGGTTAATAACAATGCAGAAGTCAAGATAACAAGTTTTCCCTCCTAGTTTAAGTGTAAGCTCTAGCCAGCCA
>NW_010227464.1:0-4630 GCF_000690775.1 Eurypyga helias | reverse complement strand
GGGGGGGGCTTAGGGTTTTTTTTGTTTGTTTTGTTTTTTAACAGATGGAATAAAAGGATTTTGACCTTTTTTCTCTTTCAGCACAAGCCAAAACATCATAGTTATACATGGTATAGCAAAAAGCATCAACCCTGAGTGATTTTTAGAAATAATCTGGCTCAAAAAAGAGCTTTAAAAGGAATATTTCAGGATGTAGAATCCCATAACAGCAAGTTGCCATCAGCTTCAGCAGATTCTGGCTGCATGGCAAACTGCCATTTTATATGTGAATGTATGATGTAGGTCTGTGTACAGTACACAGTATATGTATAAATACAATGTGTATACAGAGGATTTGCAGAAAGACTGAAAATAATGTCAGCTATCTTGCTCACTGTAATAAATTGCTAACTTTGAAGGTCCAAAAGGTCAGGAGATATTGTTATGATCATTAATATAATTTTTAAACTTTTCAACATAATGCCACAATGTGGGTTAAATTCTCATCTCTGTCCAAAAGGGAGGGGGGAAGTGAATGAGTGGCTGTGTGGTACTCTGTTGCTGGCTGGGATTAAACCACAGCAGGTAGTTAATGTTAGTAAATTGTGTCCTATCTATCCACAGACTGTAGTTATTTAGTATGAAATCCAGTGATCCCCTGGGAGACAGTACAGGAGTCTTCCTTAAATTACGTGTGCCAGGACATTGCCATTGCTAGTTTCCAATAGCATTAGAACCAGACTTCTGTTACTTCCTTTGGGAAATGCTTTGGCAGTTAAAATCTCTCTATTAGGAAACTTTCTCTGATAACTTCAGGTTTGGTTTGTTGGGGTTTTTTTTGTGGTTTTTTTGTGGTTTTTTTTGGCGGGGGGTTGGTTTTGGTTTTGTGGGTTTTTTTTTACTGCCTAGCATGAGCCCAAGTCTCAGTCCACAAAACACTTAACAATTATCAATTAAATAATGAGAAAGTAGGAGAGTGTGACACAAGAGTGAATTTGCTAAAGAATGGGAGAGAAAGAGGTGCAAAACAATTATCAATTAAATAATGAGAAAGTAGGAGAGTGTGACACAAGAGTGAATTTGCTAAAGAACAGGAGAGAAAGAGGTGCAAAACCATGAAGGCTATGGTTCAGGAGATCTTTCCAGACTGTTTTTAAAGTTTCCCTAAAGTGAATTAACCTGGGCAAAAGCTTATGTGCTCTTCTGAATGTAGGTGCCCTTTGAACTGTGAGCCTGTACAAAGATTTCTTTTGGGTTGGGAAGAAGAAACCTATATTCATTTGAAAACAAATTTCTGTGTGAGGAACAAAGTTGTTTTGTCTGGCATTTAAAAATACATATTTTATGTGAAGGTTTATACATCTTTTTGCTTTTGAAAATATTAGGGATGCAAATGAACAAGATTGCTTAACTAAGTATGTATCAGTTGGTATCAATTAATTATCCTGTTTCAGACAGTGTCATTCAAACTCTGTCCATTGTATTTCTCAGTATTTCTAAGTGTGATACAATTTAATGGAACTATTGACATTCTTAGCAGTCGTACCAAAACAGCTTTTGAATCACATTTCAGGCTCTGTTTTGTACTTTTCAAGACTACAAAGGTTTATAGAAATATTTATTAGAAAGGAAAACACGTAGTTAATGTGAAATTTACAGCAAGTAGTTATTCCTTGTATACCTTGTTTCCAAAACCCAAGCCATCTCCATTAATCTTACAGTACTAATATAGTGTATATTCTAACCTGGAAAACAGTGTGGTACTTACTTGTACTATACATGCAATAAATCATGTACCGTTTTGCTGATGGGAGCCTATATTACCAAAATTCTGCCACAATTCTAAAGGAGAGATGAGCGTGATTTCACTGTTTCAAATGGAGCTTAACCTATCTCTGGATGTTAAATCATTGTTGTCAGGAACAGCTTTTGTCACTCATACTCACAAAAATAACTTGGAAAATATAAAATACCTTAACGCACAGTCACTGGAAAGGAACCCGATTGATCAAAATATATGTACTATGTTATACTATTATCTTTAGTATCTATATAAAAACAATTAAAAATGCATGTATATGCAAAGATGCTTCAAACTTTGTTTTCAAGTTTCCTCCAGTTCATTTTTTCCCACTGCAAAAGTACACGAATTAAAGGACTGTGTACTTTCAAAGCAATAAGGAGACAGATTTAATTTTTTTTATAGGTATTAATATTGAAAGTGTTCTAAGAATGATTACTAAGTGGTGTTAACTCGTTATTTTGTTATTAACTTCTTTCTTTAAAAATATTTCAGTCATAATTAAAAATGGTATTACATTAATGCTTCTGTATCTGTGATACTAACCACTGTAATGTTTATGTCAAACACTAATAATACATGGAGCTTCTCATGGATAGAAAAGCCACTGAACTAAATAGCAGAATAACACTGAAGACTTCACTGAGACAGCAATGCAGTACAATTAAATATCTCTGGTACAGCATGCATGTTTTGTTGCATCTTGCATTAAATTCATGCAGGTACAGGCTGAACTGTTGCTGATTCATTATTCAATGTATGAATGAGCAAACAGACAACTATAAGAAGCTTACTCAGCCTTTATCAATTTTTTAAAACCATTTATGCACTATCCATTAATAATGCTTGTTCTTAAAGTATACTGCATAGCGGAGTAATGACAAGCAAAATGCAAACAGTGAGGGTGACAGGAGGCAGTAATTAGAGGCTGTCTTGGCCATAGAATCTTTGAAAAGTGCCAGATAGTGTATTTTAAAATACTTGGGGTGGGTTCCACAAAAGACTAGCCTTGACTTTACCCTGATCAGAGCATGTGCATGTTGTTATGTACAGCATATTTCAGGAGCAGATGACACAACGAGAATGTAGATGTGCAGACATGCACACGTTTCTCCAGAGAATCTTGCAATTCCCATCTGTTGCATTGTGACTCCCAGCCATCTCAGGCCATTTCCTTACTCTACTTGAAAACAGTGACTGCTGATTCATCCCTAGAATGTACTCTTTTGTAAAAAGGTAAATCCTTGGGAAGGGCAGGAAAGGAAGGCATTGAAGCAGAGACTGTTTCTGTAGTCATCCTCAACAGCTTCCCAGTGTATTTTCATGTATAAATATGTGAAATTTGTATGTGTGATTACTTTTGCCTTGAAATTCTTCCCCTGATGGTTTGTTACCATTTCTGTGCATCCTGCAAACAGCAGCTTTGATGTTGTTTTTTGTGGGGGGTTTTGTTTGTTTGTTTGTTTTTCCCAGAGGCATGGTGCATGAAAATAGGACAGGCAAGCAGTGGAACAGATTGCACAGAGAGGTTGTGCTGTCTCCTTCCTTGGAGATTTTCAAGCCCTGACTGGACAGAGCCCTCAGCAACCGGGACTGAACTGCAGTAGAGAACTTCTGAGGTCCCTTCCAACCTCAGTGGTTGTATTCTCTGAAAATAGGGGAGAGAGGTGGAGTGAAGGGTGCATGTCTCTAACAAAACAGGATAATCACGGTATCAAGTACGGCTGTTAGGAACAGAGGAGTTACAAGTGTTTTCTGTAATGAGGTATGTCTCTCAGTTTACTCGTGTGATGTTCCCTGATATATCAGAATGATATATCAGAATGATACATCAGAATGCCAGAAATTTAATCAAAGGAAGAAGGCAGGTGGCAGAGAGAAATTCCCTGATGGAATGAATACCAAAAGGTCATTAGAAATGCTTCTGGCTTGAGACTGGGTGGGTTGGAAACATTTATAATGAATCAAACTGAAGATCTAGGACTTGATGATCAAGGGGCATAACTGAGCCTTAAAGATACTAGTCAAGGCTTGGCAGTGAGTAAAGGTGGAGAATGAGTAGTTGATTGAGATGTCAGATGCTGCTGACTTTGAGACAAGGAACATGCTTCAACAGTGCAGGCTGTCCCTCCCAACCCAGAGATTTAGGTCACCAGGCTAAGAGCAGCTTAATAAACTTTCTCAGGAAAGATAAAGGTTTAGGAGAAACGTACAGAAAACTTTTTTTTTTTTTTAATGCATTTCTTCAGCTTTTCTTGTATCTTTTTAGGTGAAAGAATAAAAATAATCCACTTTGTAGAAAATGTCTGTTAATGACTTTAAACAGCTCACTGTATACTGTCTCTGAAAAGAGAATTAATTTTGAACTCTGAGCCTGTTACATTGTCATAATTGGAGCTTGTACACTGGAAAGCCTCAGAGCAGTTTTGAGTCGGGGTCTGCTCTTGAGAAAGATGAGACCTGTCACTGAGTAGCTCATCGAGACATAGGAGAATTTTATCCTGTAATAACGTGACCTAAGTCATGCATGTCACCTGGATTAATTTTACTGAAACACTGTTTTAAAGCTGTTGCTCTCCCAGTATTATGGCTTACTGAGAAAAAAAGTGTATTCACAGGTCCTTAGGCAAGTTGAGATAAGCCTTACAGGTAGCTGCAGAAAGAGATTTAACATTAAAAGATTGACATGATCTCCAAATGCCTAAGACATAATGTGTTGACTTCCCTGGGTGATGCTCCCCTTAGAACTGAAAAAAATGATTACCAGGACAAAAGGCAAGCTGATTTGTGGAAGCACTTCAGTAGTCCAGCTGAACCTTTGCAGGATGTTTGGGTCCAGGGGTCGGGGGG
>NW_010227463.1:9890-10528 GCF_000690775.1 Eurypyga helias | reverse complement strand
TGCTACAGGCAGTGTAGGAGACACAAAGTCCAGACAGCTGACCCCAAGTGACCAATGGAGTATTTCATTCCACATCACGCTTCTCACTTTCTTGCTACAGGCAGTGTAGGAGACACAAAGTCCAGACAGCTGACCCCAAGTGACCAATGGAGTATTTCATTCCATAGTACATCATGCTCGGGGCAGGGGCGAGGAGGGGGTCTGGGAGCCATTACTCTCTCTCCTACTCTCTTGCTCATTTACTTTGCACACTTGCTGACACTCTCCCTGACTCCTGCATTAGCTGCTTTGATAATTCCTGTGCTGGCTCGTTCGTGAGGGAGTTGGTGGGTTTGTTTAGTTTTCCTGGTTGTCTTATCGCTGATAGGGTTTGCTTGGAATCTGCTGCAATAGCTCTTGGGCTCTGACCCTCGGGCTGCGGCTCTCGGGCTGCAATCGCTCTCGGGCTGTGGCTCTCGGACTCTCTGGGTCTGACTCTCACTTCTCAGCACCTGATTGTGCATTGGTTAGTGGGGGGTGAGCAACTGTATCATATTATATCACAGGTTTTATTTTCTATTAAGTATTTATTATTAGTAGGATTTGTATGTATTCATTTAGATATAATTAGTAAATGGTTCTTATCTAAATTTTACGAG
>NW_010227463.1:7919-9864 GCF_000690775.1 Eurypyga helias | reverse complement strand
GCTGGAGGAGGGGAGGGGGATTTGTGAGAGCAGCTTCATGATATTTTGCTAGCCGGAGTTAAACCATGACACCATGCCATGCCGTTCCATGCCATTCATTAGATTAGATTAGACTAGACTCTAGGCTCCTGTAACAACCAGTGGAAAGAGTTGAGTCATGGCTGATGGATACCCATCTCATCTTAGGGCTGTTATCCAGACCATAGGATCAAATTGGGTCTGAGGGTGTTTGTGGCTCCCTAGAGACTCTGGATATGACACACAGTTCTTCGCAACAGCCAGGCTAGAGGTACACAGATGAATAAAACTGTTGAAAAGGTGATAAGTTGCAAGGAGCACAACATTTTTACTTTTTTCTTTCAGCCAGGGCCAGACGATGAAGAAGCATTGCCATCTCTGAACTTCAGGCAGGCATCAGACAAAATTAACCCCAGCACTGCTGCTAGTTCTGCAGACACTAATGCAATTAAATGCAGTAGGAATAGCTATGGGCCTGCTATTGGGATTGGGCAAGGAGCATCTTCAAGGTGGAACGTGTCTGGAGACTTGTGCAAAGGGCTATTCTTGCCCTGAGGATTTTTCTGAGGATTAATTAGAGGCTGAGGCAAACCCTATAAGGGAAGGCCTGAGGAAAAACTTGCCAGCATCTGTTTTTCCAGGAAACTCAGGAGAAGAGGACTTTGTGCCCACTGTAGGATGTCAACAGAAAAGAAGTGCTCTTTGTGCCCACTGTAGGATGTCAACATAAAAGAAGAGAAGAACACAAACAACAATTTCTGCTCCTAAATGCAGTGGTGTGGCAATATCTCCAGCACTGACCAACAGCTTCGGGCAAGGGAAGAACTGCTGATGCCAGGACAAGCATTAGTGTTATTGCCCAGGTAAAAGTTTTTACATCTATCCTTTTTGATTTTTTTAGCTACTTTTAAAGTTTATGGACTGAGGTGTCTAATGGTTATCCCCTTTCTCTCTATACATTCCAGAGACATTCAGATAACATGATGCTCCAAGGGCTGGAGCCCTTCTGCTATGGGGACAGGCTGGAAGAGTTGGGGTGTTCAGCCTGGAGAAGAGAAGGCTCTAGGGAGTCCTTATAGCACCTTCCAGTGCTTGGGGGGGATACAGGAAAGCTAGGAGGGGACACTTTTTACAAGGACCTCTAGTCATAGGACAGGGATAACGGGTTTAAATGGGAAGAGAGAGATTTAGGTTGGATATCGGGAAGAAATTATTCCTGGAGAGGGTGGTGAGGCACTGGGACAGGTTGCTCAGAGAAGCTGTGGATGCCCCATCCCTGGAAGTGTTCAAGGCCAGGCTGGATGAGGCTTGGGGTCACCTGATCTAGAGGAAGTTGCCCCTGCCCATGGCAGAGGAGTGGAATTGGATCACCTTTAAGGTCCCTTCCAACACAAACCATTCTGTGATTCTGTGATTCCATGAACATATACTCTTGGGAGCTTGAGGTGCCTACCCACATTCCATAGTCACCATGCAGGCTTAGCGACTCTGCCCATTGCCACCAGGTCTGGTCCCATCCCTGAACCATGTGAACAAAAGAAGATAGAAGGAAGAATTTTTTTACGATGAGAGGGTGGTGAGGCTTTGGAAGAGGTTGCCCAAGGAGGTTGTAGATCCAGGTCCCCATCCCTGGAAACATTCAAAGTCAGGTTGGACAGGGCTCTGAGCAATCTGATCTAGTCAAAGGTGTCCCTGCTCACAGCAAAGGGGTTGGACTAGATGACCTTGAAGGGTCCCTCCCAACCCAAAGCATTCTATAATTATTCTATGAACCCACAAAGGCCAGGGGCCCACAGCAGAGAAACAGGGGCATGGGAACCCCACCTTGTGTGCTGCTGTCTACTCATGAGGGCTGAGATTCTGGTCCCAAGTTACACACTTCTCAAAGTGTCTAGGTATTGGTGCCCAGGTGGGACAGAATCCAGGT
>NW_010227463.1:5539-7555 GCF_000690775.1 Eurypyga helias | reverse complement strand
TCTCCCCCTCAAAACCCTGCCCCCCTGACCCATGGTAAGTTCTCAGCAAGTACAAAATGCCAAGCCTCTGCCAGGAAGTGACTCTTACTCAATGAGTATCACATACGCTGTGAGATTGGGAAATGTCTGTTTCGGGAATCTGCTGAGCAAACAAGTCCTCAGGACAGCTGTCAGCAGGTCTGGACCATCGGTGGCAGGGGTGGGGGGAGACAGGGTTTTTGAAGTCGCCTTCCAGGACTGGCTTCAGGCAGCTGCAGGAATAGGGCACCAGTGCTCAGGCTTAGCTGGGAAAATGGGTATGATCCCATGCCATTATTGCAGTGTAGGAAACTGTAAGAAACATTTTCCCACTGTAGAAAACAACATCTTCCAAAAGGGGGAGCTTTTTTCAGCTTTTGTCCCATCTTTGTCCCAGGAAACAGGAGGCCTTCATGAAATTCGGTTGCAAGGTCTGTCTGTGTTCACAACTAATTTTTCGATTGGTGTGAGAGCTCATCGCAGTCTTGGTGAATCCAGTAGGGCAAGCAGTGGGATGGTCTGTTGCTGGATGGGAGACCCAGGCTCCCAGGGTTCCTACGAGGCTGAATCCCCCAGGCAGTCACATGGCCGAGCATGGAAATGATGCTGCAGGGACATGACGCTGCTGCTGTTGTGGGCGGGATCTACGACGTACCGATTTATCTGGAATATGCCTTTAGGTAGTTCAGCAGAGATCACTGAGCACTGCTGGGAGGCAGTTGCAGTCAGGTGTCCGATTCAGGCACCAACACAGGGGGCGTATAAAGGGAAGATACCCTCGGGCTGGCTGAGGAGGCCAATATCCTGAAGGGAAGGCGATGTGATCCTCGGAGAATTGCACTGCACCCTCCATCACTCAATAAAACCCTCGATTCCCTCTTTGTATTTGCCCCAGTGAGGTTGGTCCGCAGGGCCATTGCTCAGCATCATCTCTAAGAACAGAGGTGAGGGCAAAAGAGCTCAGCTGAGCACACAGAGAACATGCCTTACTGCTGAAGACTTGTGGAAATATTTTTCACCCCAGTGAGTAGGCGTTGGACAGAAAAGAGTTTGTACGTCTCTTCCACTTGGACTCTACAAGCCAGGGACTGTTTGCAACACCCCCTTTGTCCTCCTCATGCCACAGAAGATTAGGAAGGTACCCTCTGGAGGTGAGACAAGGAGAGAACATCCCTGGTGGAAATGGAGGGTAGGACTGAGTGACAACTGACAGGGAAGGTGAATGAGGGGAGGGGTAGAAAGTCTTTTCTTACCAACAGCCAGTCCAGTGGATGAAAGATGAAGTTGATGGGCCAGAAAAGTAGGCATGAATAAATGCAAATCTCAGCCTACCGAGGACCATGACCTTCTCAAAAACATGCCTGAGTTCAAGTTTAAGTCAGGTACATACTAAATTCAGTATCGAAGGTGTGTGTGGTGAGGGAGAGCATTCCACTCAACTGAGAGCAGATGAGCTTTGTATCTTAGTGTCTGAAGACTGTGTCATCTCCTTGCTTACTTTTCAGGTTTGCTTTTTGGCAGTATCAATCTCTCCATCTCTGTTCTGTTTTCTATGCTTAGATCACTGTTATGGCTCCCAGCCTCCAGCAGGCCAACAGTTTCATAGAATCATGGAATGGTGTGCTTTGGAAGGGACCTTAAACCCCATCCACTCCCACCCCCCTGCCATGGGCAAGGACCCCTTCCACTAGACCAGGTTGCTCCAAGCCTCATCCAGCCTGGCCTTGGACACCCCCAGGGATGGGGCATCCACAGCTTCTCTGGGACACCTGTCCCGGTGCCTCCCCACCCTCTGCAGGAAGAATTTCTTCCTCAGGTCCAATCTAAATCTTCCCGCTTTCAGTTTAACCCCGTTCCCCCTTGTCCTGTCACTCCCTGCCTTTGGAAGAAGTGCACCTCCCAGCTTTTCTATAGCCCCCCCCAGGCACTGGAAGGCATTAATACGTCTCCCTGGAGCCTTCCCTTCTCCAGGATGAACACTCCCCACTCTCCCCGCCT
>NW_010227463.1:688-5019 GCF_000690775.1 Eurypyga helias | reverse complement strand
TGGAGAGTGGCCAGCACAGGGCCACTGAGATGATGAAGGGCCTGGAGCACCCCCCACATGAGGAAAGGTTGGGAGAGCTGGGCCTGCTCAGCTGGAGAAGAGGGGGCTGAGGGGGATCCCATCAATGCTTATCCATATCTAAAGGGGGGGCGTCAGGAGGATGGGACCAGGCTCCTCCCAGTGGTGCCCAGTGGCAGGACAAGGGGCCATGGCCATGAACTGGGAAACAGAAGGTTCCACGTGAACATGAGGAAACCCTTCTTCACTGTGAGAGTGACAGAGCCCTGAACAGGCTGCCCAGAGAGGGGGTGGAGTCTCCTTCCCTGGAAACTTTCAAAGCCCACCTGGACTTTTTCCTGAGTGATCTACTCCAGGTGATCGATCTCTAGAGGTCCCTTCAGACCCTTACCAGCCTGTGAATCTGTGTGGGTCTGTGAACTCCTGTTCCAGGAGTCTCAGGTGAGGTTTGCTTTTTTCGCAATACTCACAGGTTGTTGAGCCAGAGCCTGATGTGGATTGATACTGATCCGAAGGTTCTTCCCGCTTGTGGGGAGCCTGCCCAGTAATTCCCAGGTTGTATTTGCACAGTCAATTACTTATTTGATAGTTAATCCCAACAATCTCGTGTTCTTTGATAACGCTTTGCATGTTATCTTCTAGGTGGCTACAAACAGAAGTATTGGCTTTGTGCTCCGGGTTTTTCCAGGAGCTGAATTTCGACTGAATCTTCTGAAATTCACCGGTGTTCTTTCCTTACCTCCTCCCTTCTTCCCTCCTTTTTTCTCTTTTCCTTCCTTTTTTCCTTCCTTCCCTCCTTTTCTCCAATCTTCCTCTTTTTCTTTCTTTCTTCTCTCTCCTGCTTTCATTCATTTATTTATTCCTCCATTTCTCATAAGATCCAAGTGGATCACAGTGTAATTTTGATCATGTAGGGAGGCTTGGAGCATACGGGTCTGTGCAGAAGGGTCTTTGTGTGTTTTGGCTGTTCATAAGGCTTGGGATTGCCTTGACCCATGTGCAGAACCTTGCACTTACCCTTGCTGCACTCCATGCAGTTGGCATGGTGCTGCCTCTCCAGCCCATCCAGGTCCTTCTGGCTGCCATCCCTTCCCCCCAACCTCTCCAGGTCCCTCTGGATGGCATGCAGGACTTCTGTGATTAAAATTAAGCATGCATGTGTGAAACTAGGACCTCAGTGAGGATGGCTGTTGGATCAACCTCTGCTAAGCTGATTATTATGGAATGCTACAAAAGCTCATGCTTTGGAGCATTCCGTTTTCCCCAAAAAGTCGTTTATTCACTGTGTTTTGTACGTACCACCCCAATGGGAAGCAAATCCCAAGCCCTGTCGTTGTAGCGCCTTTCCTGGATAGCCAGAGGCTGCACGCGCATGTCGTGGTTTAATTCCAGACAGTAATTAAGCACCACACAGCCACTCACTCACTCCTCCCCTTCTCCAGTGGAGGAGGAGGATCAGAGGAAAAGACAATGAAACTTGGGTTGAGATAAGAGCAATTTAATAATTTAATATAAATTAATATTATAGTGATGCTAATAATATTAACAATACTACTACTAATAAGTAATTAAAGTAATAGAAAATAAAACATGTGATACAAATGGTTGTTGCTCCCCGTCATGTGTGAGCAGCATTGGCTGCTTCCAGAGGAGTCCCAGAGCCTGACTGATCCCGAACCAAACCACCTTTGGTCATCTCTGTCTGGGATTAACCATTCCGTGCCTACCCAGTGTGTCCCATCCAGGTGAGACCAGGAAAAACACTGGTCCAAAACAGATACTCGTATTTTTTCCTATTTATTTATTTATTTATTGCTAATTTTCCACCCAAGCGGAAACAATATCCCGTTGGATTTGCAGCAGCCAGGAAATTGCCTGGGCTCCTGGAACACGTGATGCGTTTGATTTCTGTTCCACTTGAGCAGAAATGGGATTTCCTTAATGAGGCTTCACTACTTAAATTAATCTTGAAGCGGTAACTTTAATTAATTAGCTAAATTTAATTCATTCTAAATTACCGTGCATTCCGGTTGGGGATTTCTTTCTGAAACGTTAGTGCTAGGAAATTAATTTATTATATTCATCCCTCATCCTTATGTTTTAAAAGGCTAGTGTGCATTCACTGATTCTTAGCTTTCATATATATTTTAATTGCTATTAATTTCGACACCACAAGTTTGATTTGGAATTGTTGCATGTTAATACTTTTAATATTTGACAATCTTTGTAATTACAGGCTTTTGCTTAAATTAAATGTTAAACATAAATGCTGTGGCTGCAGTATAAAATCCTTTCTTTGCCTTTTTTTTTAATCTTTTTTCCTCAGTAGCTTGTATAGGTTTTTTAACAAGAAAACCTAAAAATATTTAAAATTTAATATAGTCACTGTTGGGTTTCTCTGTATCTTAACTAAGCAAACACTGCTTACACTGTTTTAATGCCTTTTAATATGATAATATATATATTTCTAAAAGAGAGATTAGGCTGCTCTTTAACAAACAATTCACCAACACCAAGGTGTTTACAAACATACTTTTTACCTAATTTTTAATAATTACTTAGCCTGGTATACTTAGTTTTTGGGGGTAGGCAAGCCTGCAGTTATTTATTAACTGCTGATTATAAAAAAGCCAGATTTAGGTTTGTTCTGAAAAATGTAGATGCTCGCTCAGCTTGCAAAGGAAAGGAAGAAAATTTGGTGATACTTTGAGGTTTTCCCTGTAGTTTTCGGCTTGGCTTGATTTATTTCTTCCCTTGCAGCAGGGAAAGGTGACCGGTTAATTTGATTTCCCGCTTTCACTGCTAACCCGGGGGTGGGTTAACAGTCCTCTCCGAAGTGTTCAAACATTTCCTAATCGCGTTTTCCCTCCCGTTTGCTCGGAAAACAAAGCAGGATCCAAAGCGAAGTTGCTGGTTTAAGTCAGCGGCCTTAAAACAACAACTGCACTCAAACCTCATATTTATTACTCCCCCGCGCACCCCAGGGACTTATTTTTCAGCCCAATTTTCTTAGTGTGTCCTGTGATGTGGAATCCTCAAAATCACGGTCCTTTTGCCAAGAAAGCGGAGTATTCCCTGCATTCCTAGGGGAGCAGGTAGAAAATACCTTCGGTTTCTCATTTGCAAGAATCACTGGTTGCTTCTAATTAACGGCACGTAGTGTCTCCGTGGAGGAAGAACTCCTCTTCCTCTCCCTGCAGTGCAGCCAGGAGGGTTTTAATGATAAAGATCTGCCCCACCCCTTATCACTTGTCCCGGAAGGACTTTGGTTTTTAATGAGCCATTTTAATAATCCATCTTTTTAAATGGATTTATTCAATTTATTGGGATTTAGTGGGAAATTTGCTGGGAAACGATCTCCAGCGAAATGGAGCAGCTCATCACACCCCAAAACCGGTACAAGGGGTGGACCGTCCTCAATGTCACCCAACCCCAAATCCGGTACAAGGAGGGGACCATCCTCAATGTCACCCAACCCCAAATCTGGCAAAAGGGGGGGACAATCCTCAATGTCACCCAACCCCAAATCCGGTAAAAGGGGGGAGACAATCCTCAAGGTCACCCAACCCCAAATCCAGTACAAGGCCTGGACCATCCTCAATGTCACCCAACCCCAAATCCGGTAAAAGGGGGGAGACAATCCTCAAGGTCACCCAACCCCAAATCCGGTAAAAGGGGGGAGACAATCCTCAAGGTCACCCAACCCCAAATCCGGTACAAGGAGGGGACAATTCTCAGGAATGATGTCAGACATTCCTTATCCTGATCTTCACACATGGAAGCGGAAATTGGCTCTTCTCCCCAACTGCCTGTGGGAACAGTTTGGGGCCACCAAGGTCTGAAGACCTGGGGCCAAGCTCCACTCCCCGGGGCCATCCCCACCCATCCCCCACCCGGTTGTGACACACGGAGTTCATGTGACTGTTCACCCTGTCCTTTCCACAACATTCCCACCTGCACACACGTGCACACACGTGCCCCAGGCATGTCACTGTGCTGCACACATCTCGCCATGCACACGCATATTCCCGTGCACACAGATGTCACCCAACCCCAAATCTGGCAAAAGGCGGGGACAATCCTCAATGTTACCCAACCCCAAATCCAATACAAGGGATGGGCCATCCTCAATGTCACCCAACCCCAAATCCAGTACAAGGGGTCAGCAGTGGGGCTGGCCAAGGGTAGGGAGGGGCAGGAAGCATCACGACAGGGAATGACGTCAGACATTCCTTATCCCGATCTTCACACATGGAAGTGGAAATTGGCTCTTCTCCCCAACTGCCTTTGGGAACAGTTTGGGGCCAACAAGG
>NW_010227463.1:0-414 GCF_000690775.1 Eurypyga helias | reverse complement strand
GTCATGTCCCTGCCTTGCACACGTGTGTCCCCACATAGGTACCCATGCTCCAGGCATGTCCCTGCATCACACACCTGTCCCCACATGCACGCCTGTGCTCCAGGCATGTCCCTGCATCACACACATGTGTGCCCCCACGTGTATCTATGCTTCAGGGATGTCCCTGCATCACACATGCGTGTCCCCACATATGTACCTGTGCTCCAGGCGTGTCCCTGCATCACACACGCGTGTCCCCACACACACAGCTGTGCTCCAGGCATGTCTGTGCATCACACACGCATGTCCCCACCCGTGCTCCAGACACGTCCCTGCATCACACACGTGTGTCCCTACATGTGTATCTATGCTCCAGGCATGTCCCTGTCTTGCACACGCGTGTCCCCATCCTCCAGGCATGTCCCTGCATCACAC
>NW_010227462.1:35336-64778 GCF_000690775.1 Eurypyga helias | reverse complement strand
ATTTTATGATTCTATGTTTCTATGAAATACATAATTCCACACTCTGAGCACCAGCAAAGGACTGCCCAAGAAACAAATCACAGTAAAGCAGCAGTAGATGTTTGCAGCAAGCTTAGGTATTGGGAAGTACCCCTTCCACCGGTAAGTCCTAGTTATGCACAGGCACAGCAAGCTCTTTAGAAAGGTCCAAGAGGGTGTTCTCCATGTTGGAGAAGAAGCCATGCCAGATAGGCAAGAAGATGCATGTGGATGCTGCAGCTATTCAACCCCCATCAGCTGTCTCCATACCTACACGCCTACAGAAGAGATCTGGCAAAACACACTGCTGACCTCTTTGGGCAAACAAGCTACTCTTGAAATGCTTCTGCACTGCATTTCATGCCCAGAAACTTCTGCTCTTCCTAAAATGGGATCTGCATTCATGCCAACAGATGGAAAACATCATCATCTAGAGCTGGATCCATGCCTTGCTACTGGCTGGAACAAAAGCCATAGAAGTATTTTAGTTAGTTGAGTTAAAAAAATTTTTGCATAGTGGTCTGAGGATGAAAAGTTTTCCCACAATACACTGCAGACAATAAATCATATAGTGATGTATCTTAGTGTGGTACCTGTAGAGCTTTCTGTGCTTTCACACAAGTATGTCAGGGAGTACTGCTGGAATCCAAGGATGGGTGCTGAGATGGGAAAGGTGGTGGTTTCCCTTCACTAAGAGACAATCCCAATCAATGCTTCACTGAAGAAATTACAGGAAAACTAGAACAGAGAAACGGCTGCCAAATCCCCAGCCATGAAACTATGACATTCAGTAATTCTCTTGATGGTTGAACTGTCCTGTGGGTCTACCACGGTCCTGTCATTCTACATAGCTGTTATCCATGCTGTTCCGTGTAGCACTAGCATTCATATTCACAGAGCAGTTTTCTTTCTGCCCCTGTCTCCAGACTTTCCTTTTTCACGTGTAAATCTTCTTTAGCGATACGCTCAGTTATACCGAGGACCAAAAGATTTATCACTGAACACTTCAGCTCTCTCATCTCATGGGCTGTAATTTTTCAGACTGTGGGTCAGGGACCTTTCTATTTCACTGCAACACCCAAGAGACTAGTTCATCTGGAATGTGAATTTCCCATACCTTCAGTAATTTCTGCTCAAGAGAGGATTTAAACTACCATTCAAAACTGACAAGAGCTCCATCTGTTGCAGAACAGCTACATTATTTTAGACTTTTGCCCTTCACCTCCCAGCTCTTGTCCACAGCATCCCTCCAAATGTCAAATAAAGACAGAAAAGGTGCAAACTTAGACACTGTTAAGTTTCTTCCTATCAGTGAAAGAACCAAAATACCCCTGAGAAAACTACAACCATCCTTCTCTCAAGTCAGCCTCAACTTCTCAGATACTAGATTTTACTCTTTGACTGTTTGGCAGGTCATTTCTGTCTTTTAAAGTGCTAAGGGCCTTTTCCTGACTTGTCTGGAGATTGCTAAAGAATTGCTGATCCTCCCCTTTGGATCCTTGAAGCAATGTCCTTAGGCTAAAATGTCAAGATAAGATTTGCTGTCATTGCCAGTTGCCCTCTGCATTTTGCATTCCCACTCTGGCATCCTGTAAAGCACAGTTTCTGCTACCCTCATTACAATTTCTAAGAACCAGAGGGAAACGGAACTTTTCTTAAAAAGTAGGACAGAAATTCAATTAATTGCAGATACTTTAAAAACTCTGTAATACTTTCATTATTGTACATTAATAGTACTATTAACTACTTCCTTCACCAGATAAGTGTTTTCCGATTTTGGGGTTTTTTAAATCAAGCTTCTGCAGTTCATAGCCATTATGACTTAGCACAAACTTTTTAACATTTGTGAAATCCAAGCACAACACTGGCTTCTCTTCATGATTTCCCATTTCCATTTTAACAGAATGTTGCGTAGCAGAGTTTTAAGGATAACTTTTGGAAAAAAAAAAAATCACTATTTATTAGGGATTTGTTTTATTTCAGTTGGCAAGAAAACATAAAGAAAACAATTACAACTGTTCCAAAAAGTCTATTCAGCAAAGGCAAGCATTAAAATAAAATTATTTGTCTGGTTTCAGCTGCTAAGAGCAACGTAACTCATCATTCAGGTTCAAGCCACCAATGTCTACTCATAACAGGGTACGGTTATGTAAAATTAAGGCTGGCACTGCGCTGTGCCCAGATACTTGAGGTTTGGAGCCTTAACGATGAATTTCCTTCCTTTTATGATCTTAGGCCAGAGAACAATAGCTGTGTTTTAATCTTCCCTTTTGTGAATTTTCTTGCTCCTTTCTTTCAAGTGTTTATATACAATGATACAGCCCTGAGTGATGCCACAAAGTAACACATCATCCAACTCTAGCTGTTTACCACATATGCTATGATATCATTCAAGGTTGAACGAATCAATTTTTTTTTCCCCATGGAATGATAATGGATTCATAACAAAGAAGTGGATTTTTTTTTTCAATGTCATTCACCCATGGCTGCATCAGATGTCATGCTTATGATTAAAGGCTGCAATATTATGATTCCCCAAACTTATCCTAAATTATTTTCAAATGGAAAGAGAAAAAGATATCTGGAAAGAACCTTAATCAGCATTACCAAGTCTCTTTGTTCTTCTCATTTTATAAAGAATACATGACAAGTTCTGCACCAGATTCTCTTCCGCCACTGCAAGCTGGTTTGACTTCATTACAGTCAACAAACAATAAAAAGACATCATTTCAGGGAAAAAAAGCCCCAATTTGCACATGCTAATTATCTCCTCAATCTCACATTTTCTAATTTTTATTGCAATACTGGCCATGTAAAATATAGGTGCATGAAAAAGAAAATTATGAAGATGACAAATAAAGATAAACTTATTGGTTATTAGTAAGAAATTCTACAATACAGAAGGTTTTAGAATTACACATTTTCCAGAGGAACTTGAACAAAACTGTTAGCTTTTATTAAGCAAGATGAAAGGGTGATTTTTTTTGTTAGGTGGGCAGGAAGACCAAAACAAATCCCTCCTTTAAGCAAGCCTGGTTTCATCTCAGATAGACAAAGGAACAGGCTTCTAAAAACAGAACTTTGCATTATAAATGTTAACATATTATTCAAAATTACACCTGTTTGGTATTTCTATCTGATATTGCTCCTTATTGAATATATTGGATCTAATCCTCTACCTATGGTAAACAGCAGTTTCCTTAATTTTGTCAAAGTCACTCCATCTTAGGGATTCAGAACTAAGATGCTGGTGCTCTTCAACACATGATCTCTCCCTACTTTGTTTTGTAGCTAAATTTTATTAATGGCTAAAAAGGCACCCACTGCAAAAAGCCAGGTTAAAACAGCTTTTGGTCAGTTCTGACACCCCAGTGTAAACAGAGTAGCACCTTAATCCTTAAAATTTCATTTAAGACTATACCTTCTACAATCTAACTAAGAGTAGCACAACCAGACTCTTTGCTTAAGACTGTCATTCCTTTGTTTTGCAGCCAGGTAAACCTTTGGACACACCACTCCTGCAATATTTTTAAACAGAAGACAGAGGCACCCATTTCTTGCACCCATTTCTGTGCCAAGCACAGAGAAATACAACAAATCCTTATTACTCAAGGAATATAAACCCCTCTTATATACTAGAGCCACCCATAGTGTTAGTATTCCCAAAAAGGAGGTAAGATGCAGGGTGTATTTTCTGTTCTCCTCTTCCACGAGGAAGAGAAGGCTCTGCTCTGGTCTGCACACCCCAGAATAATTTGTGATTGGCATTCAGATTAGACTCAATCAATACTCTCAAAATCTAACTCATGGCATGCTTAGGGGCACGCGGGTCTTCGGCAGCAGACCCAAATATACCAGGGAGCTGAACGTAGCTCTGGTTGCACCTACTAAAACTGACAGATCATAGAATCATAGAATCATAGAATGGTCTGGGTTGGAAGGGACCTTAAAGACCATCTAGTTCCAACCCCCTGCCATGGGCAGGGACACCTTCCACTAGACCAGGTTGCTCAGAGCCACATCCAGCCTGGCCTTGAAGACATCCAGGGATGGGGCATCCACAGCTTCTCTGGGCAACCTGTTCCAGTGCCTCACCACCCGCTCTGTGAAGAATTTCTTCCTGACATCTAATCTAAACCTCCCGGTTTTCAATTTGTACCCATTACCCCTTGTCCTATCACTACAGGCTCTTGTAAAAAGTCCTCTCCCAGCACCCTTGTAGGCCCCCTTCAGATACTGGAAAGCTGCAATGAGGTCTCCTCGGAGCCTCCTCTTCTCCAGGCTGAACAAGCCCAATAGATGATCTCTATGGATGTGAGGCACAC
This sequence comes from Eurypyga helias, assembly GCF_000690775.1. NCBI lineage: Eukaryota > Metazoa > Chordata > Aves > Eurypygiformes > Eurypygidae > Eurypyga > Eurypyga helias. The sequence continues at coordinate 60,435 of NW_010227462.1, read as the reverse complement.
TTGGCACCCTTAGGAATTCACACAGGGACGTACAAAAAAAAAACTTAAATTAGGACAAAATAGGTTGGGGTATTTTTAACGGGGTTGGACTTTGTGTAATATAATCTTTAACCTTTCTTTACAACACAGAGGGATGGCAGCTGTTCTCTCTAGCAGGTTTTCTCTCTGGGAGGTGACACCTACCTCCCGGTAGGACCTTAGAAGACACTCAGTCTGAGGCTGGATTGGTTCCTCTGCAGCTAATGATACAGTTTGCATGGTAACCTTACATTTTCAGAATGAATTTGACACTCTCATCTTTCTTTTCAACACACAAAAGAACACATTCATACTGGTTTGCTAACCATAATTAATGCATAACATTATTGTGCATGAGAAACAAAGTCTTTCTAACGGTCTTTTTTTTAATAACTATTTATTAAGGAAGCTGAATCTAGCATTAAAGCGTGCTTTCTGTCTACAGAGGAGACTTCAATAAAGTAAGGCCTTCCCACACAGATTTGCCACAGTCCACCCAGCTCTGGAGATAGTGTGCTTCCAGGATGGAGGTATAAAGGTGTTCTCCTTGGCCACCCTACCGTCAGGATACCAACGGGCACAGGGATTCATGTAATCTCACTCTTTAGGAACCTTCCTGAAAAACAATCTAGAACTTTTGTCTCTATTTGTTGTTAATCTGGAGCATTAACAGCTGTCGGATGGTAACAGCTGACCTAACTGGGATGGGAAAGACTGATTTAAGGATTAATGTTCTAGCTCCTGTCTGGTTGTGTCTCATTTACACGAACATTTACACGAATGTAAGATGCTAACACTTTATTTTAATAAATAAACGGTTTTGTTATTTCATTTGTTATCTCAACCACCCTTTATGCTACGTTAAATAAAAGATGTTTAAACAAATGGCTGATGAGCAGCAAAAGAATTCTAATCTAACACAGCTTCTCTCATCTGCTTCAGGATAAACTTTGTACAGCCTGTTTTTAACAAGCATAACCGACAATTTATGTCATAATCCAAATTGTTAGGAAAGCCCAGAACTATTTCTTTTTATTAAGATAAATGGACCTATGAAAACGTGATGGTCAGGATGACAAGAAAAATCTAGAGGAAAACTCACTTCAAAATGCTTCTAAAATATGTTTCTGTTAATTTTGTACACGATTTTGTATGCCTCTTAGTTGAAAAGAGGCTTCCACTGAATAATTATTTAAAGAAATTAACCATATCCTAGAATGACTAAAGGTCTCATCAGAATTAATAATTCTTTTTTGAAAACAGTATCTTGCTTCTGTTGAACTGTGAATCCCTCTCCCCTTGAGGCAGGTACCGTCTGTTATCCATGTAACCCATGTACGGGAGGAGCCTTGAGCACTACCACACTGTCAACCAACACTACAGCTAAAAGCACCCTGGTTCACTCTCCTGGTGTGTTTGGCCTCGGACACCAAGCACGCTCTGTGTATCCTAACACTTTACTTCCACCAACAGCTTAAGAAACAAATCCAAGACCTACCCAACGTCTTGGAGCTAAGGTGGACCTAGGCAGGGGCAGTGTTCCTGATGGGAGAAGAGCCTACGATGTCAGCAAAGTTCTTTCACTGGCACAGCCTACTTGAGCTCCTGAAACAGTTATGTGCTAGGAAAGCAACCCCACTTCCAGTACAGCTGGTTACGGCAGAGCTTCTGCCCATACAGCTGCGTCAGCTGAACAGTGATTTTTCCCACACATCTAACCAACATAACTCTGCCGGCAAGACTTTCAAGTACAGCCAAGCTTAGTGTGTGAAGCAATTGCAAAGATCATCTTTTCCCATGTCTCCATGTGATATGAGTTTTATGTGAGATGGAAAGGTTATTAAAAATCCGTCAACCCAAATGCCCTGTTTGTCAACTGGAAGAAAATACCACAGAAGATACACAGAACAATAGTCAGAGGAAAATGTTGCCGCATATGAAGGAGGATTAAGGGTGTGCAGTTTTGTTTTGGTTGTTTTTGGGTTTTTTTAATTAATAGTGCCTTGCTTGCATTAATTACAAGAAACATTTGAGTCAACTGTTCCTGGCTTGGATTAATTTCATGATTCAAATTATCCTGAATTTACAACACATTTGTGTATGTTTTGTATTGGGACAGTTTTAATCTCAGTAAATTAAGAGCTACAATCTGTTTCATTTGATTGTATTCTATTACACTTTGTTCTCACATAATAACTACCCTTCAGAATTCAAAAGGCTTATCATTTTGAGCAGCAGTCAAAAATAAGACAGACTGACTTCAGTAGGGAGTGTTACAGAGCTGGATTTTCTGATCCCCTTTATTCATGAAGTAAGCACCAGCCAGCTTTGGGGCCAGTTGGATTTACACGTGCACTAACCTTGATGGAAAAATGTCCTGAGTGGGTTTTCTTTTTCCCCTAGGGCATAATGTCAGATATGGAAGCATTGTGAATTGCTTGATAATAATAATAAATCCAAACAGTTTCATGCAGCTGTAGTCTGCAATGAATACAGAAAAGTCACGGGCAAGCAAAATTTACTAGCAAAACGTAGCTGTGTGCACGGATCTTTCCTGTGCATAGTTCCATTGGCTTCACATGCATGCTGCTTCCGTGGTTCCCAGTAACATGGTGGCAACTGAATAGTCTCATGACTCTTTCAACAGAAAGGCAGGCTGCCTTTTAGGCTGGTTCTTGTCTCACCGGAGAAAATGCAGTAGTATAATAAATCAAATGAAATCTCTCAGAGTAAAACTTTACAGTTCTTAAATAAACAAAAGCCTAGACATACAAATTTGAGTTTGAAACACCCTTTACACATTCTCTTCTCATTACTTCCTCCTCATTCACTATGGGTCAGAGGCCCAGCAACTCACAATCAGAACATAACACAGCTTGTAAGCAAGACCCAGAACTGCCACAGAACTCAAGCCATTTCATGTCCTGATTTAATTTTTGATTTGTATAGACTATCAACAAATCTTGATAATAAATACTTCTCCAATAGTAGGGTTTATAGGTGTCAAAATATATGTGAATGTTCAAATGCTTTTTGGAATATAATTAGGCCAGTGGATCAAATGATGACACTTAAATACTCACCACCTTAATAAAAGTTCACCTGTCACACTTAATAAAGAATCAGCTTTGATACACACATATCGCAAATTACAATCATATCTACATCATTTTATGAATTCCTTCCTATTTCATGAAACATTATTTATGACTGTAACTTCAGCATGGACTGGAAACCTATGCATGCTCTTCCCGTGAGGCTGGAAGGAGTATCATGAATGATTTCACCACTGTATACTTCTCTCCTGGTAGGACATAAAGCTGGCTCTGAGATTAAAAGGTCAGACTTGACTGCCTGTCTAAATCGATTCAATCAGGACTCTGACAGTGACATTTCAACTGCAGATGAAATCACTTGTTTTTGAGTTACATTTATAGGTTTACCTGGATACTGAGAATACAAACACGTGATGATATGTATTTTAGGAAAAGCATACTCCCTTACATTACATAAGCAACCAAAAACCCACTGCAGTAGTCACTCCATTGCACTACCAAAACTGTAAGCTTTAATGTTTTGTATTATCATTTGAGAGAAGGGACTTACCAACAATTCCAGTGCATGGAATGGGTTGGAACTAGATGATCTTTAAGGTCCCTTCCAACCCTAACCATTCTATGATTCTATGATTCTATGAATGTTTCGTATTATCATATGAGAGAAGGGACTTACCAACAATTCCAGTGCATGGAATGACGCTACGCTATTATGTGGAAACAGTTCCAAGGACCTGGATGACCCCTTTGCAGTCCTTCGGATTTTACAGTACAGTGATACAAGGTTCTCCAACAAAATAGTACTCCCTGAAGAGACCGATAAATGTTGATCTTTGGCCCTTTTCCCTTCCTGTTTAAACAGTGTATTTTCTATACTCTTCCATAAATATTCCAGTTTAAATTTCATGTTTTCATACCAAGCTTCTAACATTTCTACACTTTTCAAATTCATTCCATTGTCAGCTGTAACTACACAGATGTCACTAGACAGCATTGTTGGCATAATGGATTAAAAATGTAGCTGTTCCTAAAACACCTAAGTCCCACAACTCCATCAGATAAACTGGAAGTTCCTGCCCATGTTCCGGTTCATCTTGCAACACAGTATCTTTAACAAATTGGACCAAGCTGCATAGTCAGGATGAAGTCTACATGCCTTTTTTTTTTATTTTCAAACTGACAGGTCCTATTTTATTTATGAGAGTAAAAAACTTGCATGGGACTCTTCAATTTTAGACAGAACAACTTTAATGACGTTTGGCTCATCCACATCTTTGCATTTTCTGCCAGGTCAGCAGCTGAAGGCCTTGCACTTTTGAACAAAATCTAATAAAATTATGGAAAATGACAGCGAAGAGAAAATTAATGCATCCTAAATGTAGTTTAAAACATGATACGGTCCAAAAGGGAAAAAAGAAAATGGGAAATTTCATGTAAGAAAAGGGGAAGACTATGAGGAACAAGCAAAGAAAGTGTACTGAAAATAAGAAAGTATATAGGGGAAAAAAATCAAAGAAGCTATACAGAGATAAAAGACAGGTGCTTTGAGAACAAGCATTTCTTATGCTGCAGCTTTATACAGTCACCCACAACTGCCTGAAAAGTTGATGTGCAATCTGATGTCTCCAGTGGAAAGCCTGTGGTATTCTTACCTCAGTCCCTAGAAGACACTAGTCCTCAACATTAAAGCCACATACAGCTCAGAAAATCGGCCTTCCATGTTCAGGGAAGTCTAGAACTGAAGGTGTTTGGGAACTGAACTTCCTTTCAGCCCAAAGTGGGTGCACCCTGTCGAGCCTGGGTGAATCATCGTGGGTAACTTCTAGATGTTGTCGGGTTTTAAAGAATGGACTCACACTGTCAAGCTCTACTTTCCTTCTTTTCCACGAATGTTTATCATAACTATGCAGAAACTGGATCTACACTAGTAGAGTTCTGTAATTATTCCATTTGAAATACAGTAAGCTAAACCAGAAAAGCCAGTTACACGTTTAAAATGGTACTTAAACTGAAAAATAAAACCTATTTGAACATTGAAGATATCAACCTGAGAGAAAAATGCACACTGCTGCCATGGCTTAAATCAGATGAACTTTGCTGCCTGTTTTTTTTTGGTTTGGTTTGGTTTGGTTTTTGTTTTTTTTTTTTTTTTTAAACATCATTATTAGGAACTATGTTAATCCAGTTGGGTAGGTTTTTTCTGCTAATCCTAGTTTATTCCCTATTTCTAGATGCATACTTAGGGGTACAGCAGCTGTCATCTCCTACCTATATTCAAATGCAGAACCACCAGGAATTCCTACAATTTTTTCCCATAGAAAATGTTAATTTGTTAACAGCAAAACTCACTATAACACACAATGTCAAAAAACAAGGTTAAGTTTAAAATTAAAATTGAAATAAAAAGTTAGTTATTTTCAAACATTTGTTATTTAGACTTTTTCAGAGCTAAATGTTTTCATTTTGAAACAAACTTCCACTTTAATTTCCTGTATGTTTTATGGCAAAACATGCCACGTAATGGAAAAAGTAGAATCAAAGTGAAACATATTTCAGTAGTTTTAGCTTGTGGAAAACAGATTTTTCATTGGGGGTAGGGGCCATGGAGGTAGGAGAGGAGATGGGTCTTCTTTGTGCTGAGACAAAAGAAATTTTGAAATGGCAAGATCCTCACCACAGGACAGGATTCCGTTTCTGCACGAGTGCACATATTAGGTGATAGACCGCCATAAATAAAACACAGAAACAACCAACCCTGGCACGTAACGACCGTAACTTGGCGTTGCAGCAAAGCACGTTGGAGAGCCTGAGGGAGTAGCACCTTCCAACAGGTGAATGCTGCGCAAGCATCAGCCTCCAAACCACCGGCATCCTGCGGGGACCGCGCTGTCTGCAATCCTCCGTGCTCCACCCTGCTTCCCTACCTGCAGTTTCAAGCGATCAAAAACCAGACTGCAGCATGACACTGCACAGCCTTTTCCTCACTGTGGAGAGAAGCACAGCAGGCCAGCAGCATCCGCCTCTGCCCTACTAATGGCTTTCACACCGTTCGAGGCCGAGTCAAGCTGCACAGCTAAATCGCAGCTCTGCCGGCGCGGGGGTTTGGCTCACACCTCAAGTAACTCCTGATCTTTATTGCACTTTTTTTCCAAAGGGCTGGAGTCACATTCTTATTTCCCATTTGTTCCCTATAAAGTCTCCATTCAAAAATGTATTACTGAAGCATTGTCATGGAAACGGTACAGGCTAAAACTTTACTTGAAAAACAATCTTGAAGAGTTTTAGGCAGTTTTGCTCTGCCCACCGTTGCTATATGCTTTCAGGCAGAGCCGTTACAGACGTCACTGGCGATAAAAGAGAATCTCCAAATGTGGTTTTATACAACATGTGTGGTGACCCTTTTTATATTACAGAAGGGTGGGAAGACTCTTTTGTCTTCCTGTCTCCTTTTTCCCATTTGTCCAATATTCCTGCCTGCTCTTCCCTCCTAATGACTCCTGCGATGGTGCACATCATTGTGCTTTGCCACTCACCACTGATTTGTAAAACACCATTACCATCTGGCACTGCCATCCCTCTAAAATGATACGACCCTAATAAGCATATCTAATACAAACTTATCCTTCCAATGTCATGCAGTTGACCATACCAAATGACACGCAGTGCTGCCTGATGGACAAAACCATAAAACATACTGGTGGCTTTTTGGGTGCTTCTAACAGGACTTTTGCTAGCCCGGCGACTGAATTCAGATGAGTTACTTCATTTTTGTCCCAGCTTCCTCATTGACACAGTAAGTGTAATGAGATTTACTTCTGTAGAACCTTTTGATGTTGAGCAAAAGAAGTGATGGAAAAAAGATAAGCTTCATAATGATGGTGACAATATTGATATAATTATTTATTATTGCTAAAGCAAAATATCTGAATATACATATATGTATATCTATATGTGTGCATATATGTACGTGGATCCTAGTATAGCTATAACCAATCCTAACAGTAACTGCCTCTGAATTAACCTTATCCAGGGCAGTAATACCTACACCCTATAAATGTACAAGTTTACATATATGTATGTATCTATACATGTATGATGCATATACATATATATTAAAAAAATATACAAACTTGTTTTGTTTCATGTGTGTATATATGTCTCCTAACAACTTTTATCTTTAAATTGTTACGGCCCCAGGAATGACGTTGCTCATCCATAAGACACAAATCAAATTTCTTTACATTCTACATTCCCAGGGAAAAAAAAAAAAGAAAAGAAAAGAAAAAGCTATACAACTGCTGTTATTTTTTTGTTTCCAAGGCCACTGAAAATATGGAAACCAGCAGTTTGCTCAGAATTCCAAGGCAGAATTCCTTACAAAGGTGTGTGTTGAATAGATCTTCTACACTCACCCCATGAAAGAACTTTCTAGACAGCTATTGTAAAATATCAGACAAACTAAACCTTCAGGATAAACATGTAAAGCTCATGGGAAGATTTTATTCTATGACAGAGGATGATCTGAAGAAAACATCAGCGGCTTTGCAGCCTGTACAGAAAACATTTGCTTCCCTACAACAAGGTTGCAGTAGGAAGCCAAAGGAAGCAGTCAGAGTATGGAAAGATGGAACAGTGTGGATGAAAAACTAATTCAACCAGCAGTACAGAATCACAGTACACGATGTTACAGAGGCCACGTTAAGGACTGCTCCCTCACTTAAAAGCATTGCTTTATAAGGTTACCACTGAAAGTGAGCTTGTACATTCCGGCTCCAAGATCTAGACAAGTACATGGTACAGTTTTCTTGCCAATTTTGCTACACAGACCTTATTACAGAACGAAAGTACCCCACCCTCATTAATAAATACTAGACATGCTGTACTATACTGATGATGTATGTTCATGCCGAATTTTCCTTAAAAGAGTACACGTTGCTTTCCAGCACTCGTATTTGTGCAAAGCTTATAGATTGAACACGCCATAAATCATTAATTTACACATGAAAGCGGATGCTGCACATCTACCTCTTATCAGCCTTTTCCCCAAGAGAGACAAGGAGTATTTTGTGGTGTCTAAGTGGAATGACAAGGAAAACTTTTTTTCTTAAAGGTTATTGCTTCCTCGCCAAGTTCCCCATTGTCCACGCCACCTTTTCTCAGTACTGAAAGACATAAAAAGCACTAAAACGCCGAATTTCCCTTCCACTCTCCTAAAACCTGCATGCTTCCCAATCGGATGGATTCACAGAAAAAGACAAGCAGACACGAGTGAGGACTGCTGTCAGGGATTGAAGTCTACTTCCAGGCCTTCCCCCAGCATTGCTCAAGCTGAGAGGGTCTGTGGATAGCACTGGCTCACCTTGGGGAAGGCGTGGGAGGAAAGCAGCTCTGACCCAAAAGCACAGAGTACAGCAGGAGTACAACCTGTGGAAACGGGCCCAAAACTAGTGCCACAGGTTTTATAACAGTGGGATGAGTGACCAGACCTAAAGGGTTTGTTATTTGGTTCCGAGTGTTTAGATGATGCTGTCACTCACAGCAAAGCACACACCCCCAGCGTATAGCATCCTATGTACTTGGATTATGTACTATGTACTTGGATTATATACTATCCTATGTACTATGACACTTGGATTGAGCCAGCAGAATAACAAATATCAGACAGAAACCCTCATTATGAGAACATGTTCACAAGACAAACAGGAAGTGGAACCTGACATTGCCAAAGCAAAGGTGGACACCTAATTAAAATATTTTCATTGCTGTGACCTCTTAGCACCCACACTGTTCCCAGTGCCAGTGGGAGTTGGAGGTAGCGAGAGCCTGGGAAATTCAAGCCATTTCGAGTGAGGTGTTTAAATACGGCACTCGGATTTGAAAAGGCTGACACCAGCTTCCATAGGAATTGATCAGTTTGATTAAGTGGAGAGATTTTGGACAAGTGAGAACATTTTGATGAATGCTTCCCGAAAGGAACATGGGAACAAAGAGGGAGTGTAAGGGAAGTTGTGAGAGAAACTCAGAATGGAATGGAAGGGGAGAGGAAGGACACCGGGCCCCAGCCAAGCCCTAGTTACTGCTTTTAACATGTGCCTGGAACTGTATATATGTGAGTATGAGAGGGATATGAGCCAGAACAAATAAATTGCAAAGCAAATGCTAAACATGTTTTTCTTCCGCACCTCATGGGAGAGTAAATATTTTATCCTGCTACAGTTCTATTATTTATCTTCTTCATACCACATCCAATTGAGAAGTGAAACTGTTAAGACTTAATGTCAAAGTTTAAGGGAACTGTTTCATTTTGAGTTCAAATGCTTCAGTTTGGCAGCAGAACATCTGCTTCAAATGTTTCAAAGGCTTTTGACATTTACTACGCTATGCCCCCAAAAATTCAAGCAACTGAGAGCATCACTGTGTACACTGTAAAACTGAACATTCTTTGCAGTGTGTCCCTCGTACACCGTATGTCATCCCAGGGCAGAAAACAACATACCATTCTGCACGAAGAATTTTATTTCAGCAATGTGGTAGTAACACTTTATTAGAGTGATAAAAATATCGCTCATTTCTTAGTAGAGATAGAGATGACAGGTTAAACAAAAGAGAGAAGGAAATTAGGGGAAAAAAATGAAAAAGAGGTTTACAAGAACCACAATCTGCTCTTCAGTATCACCCTACAGCACTTTGTGTGTCACTATTTGTCTGGAGTTCAGAGTGGCAGGTTTTTACTCAGTGAACACCAATTTAGAAAAGGATTAAAAATCATGTCTTCTGGCTGTTTCTGAGAGTGCAAAACAAATAAAAAGAAGGGAATTTTCTCATTGTATTAATTCCTTTTATTTATGTGCAAGTGACCTTAGAACTCATAAATTGAAAAACTGTAGAAACATATTTTAATTCAATCTTTTACATAGTAAAAAGCAGACAGACTCAGCATCAAAAGGTGGCAATATCTACTTCAAGGCCAAATTTACTGAATTTGCTTACACTAGGTAATGAAAACCATAATGTGAAAATTCTTTGTCTTTCAAGGATAACAAAGACAAATCACAAGTCAAAATGTTAACTAAAACCAATCCCTTCCTTAATGTGACAAAATTAGTAAAAGAATGAAGTCCTCCCCAAATTTACATGCCCCACATACACTGTGTGGTTCCATACCAGGTATATAATTTATTTCATGCTCTGAGTGCACAGAGTAAGGCTGAAGAGCATTTGTGGGCTACTCAGTGGTCCAAATAAATCTCTCATCTAAATTCAACAAGGACTATATAAGATAGCAAAATTCCAAGCCCTACTTAATTGCTACTTATCCCTCAACCCCACCTGAAAGTTCTCCATCCAAACTGATAGTCCGCACCAAGAAATCATGTAAAAAATGTTCTGGGCTGTTCATCATCTGGGACAGATCTTGCTTAAAATCACAGCAAGAAGGAAAATATATGTGCATGAGTATGTTTTTTGGACATCACTCATCACAGTGTGTCCTTTGTGGATCATATCGTAAGACCAATCAACGGAAGACACGAAGTGCTAGTAAGATCTTATCTTAAAAGCAGGCAGGTCTTCCCTGACAGGATGGCAGGAGGTCTTTTTAAGGGTATGGAGTGAGAAAAATGCATAGGTGTCAGAGGAAAATGCTTCCATTGCCTAGAAAACTGTGATTCATGTATCGCTGGAGTAAGAGTTGCTGCAAAAGACAGTAAAATTGGTATACCTGGCCCAGGCTTTAGCTTTCCAGAAAGAAAAACAAGCCAAAAGGGGGTATGCATAGAAAGTTCAAATCAGTACTAAATTTGGCTTCACATTATGCAACCAAATAAAATGAGATTATTTTTCATACACGCAGGCAAATGTCACAGCAGGGAAAAGAGATGCTGACCAGGATGTGAATGAAGCCAAGTCGCTCTTCCAGAGAACTCTCCAAAAACAACTTCATAAGAAGGATTCCAGTTTTCAAACACATATGTTACCAAAACAGGCTAAAACAACGAGTTAAATTTGTTGATCTAAAGGAAGGTCTGTAGGCTAAGTATCGTGACAGTGTACTTGAAGTATTACAGTATCACAAATATATCTTTGCCTCTTCTAGTGTTCATACACGCGGGTGATTCAGATTCTGCTGCCTATATACCAGTTCTTTGAGAGGCAGACATGATACCTGGTGTGGGAAAGGGGTCTTCAGTTACTGACACTGGAGAGAATGTGTGCTACAAAGGCTGGATACATAGTGCAGATACTGTTTGCCATAGTCCCACCAAGGCCCCAGAAAGCAGTATGATACCTTCCCCCTTTTTAGACACCAAAGATACTTTGCACCCCACACCATAGAGATTATGAGATGTGCAACGGCAGATTCTAGTCAAGTATTAGGTAATATAGATAAATACAAGGTACTAATGACCATTTATGTCTCTACAGCACAGAAAGAGCTACAGAAATGCATTTGCATTCAACTTCAGAGACACTGTTGAGCTATTAATCCCCTCTGTGTAAAACACTGAAAGCATAAAATGCCAAAGTTAAGCATAATTCACAATAAGCTTTTTCACTCATTACTCGAGTTGCCATTTGGGATCCATGCCAAACTGTTAAAACCCAGATACAACATCTAAATAAGAGGGGACATTTTTCATATACTTAAGCAAATGACACAGTGAAGGAAAGAGATGTTGACCAGGTTGTGAATGAAGCTGAGTCATCCTTCCAGAGAACTCTCCAAACATCACTTTGTAAGTCTAACTACTTCAACAACTCTGACGTAAACTTGTTCCTTTTGAAATAAGAATATCAACAAAGTATCATATGATCAGATCAACTTTCTACAGGAGATGAATATGCATCAGCTAAGAAAGACACAGAAGTAAAATGAGAGCAGCTTGCCAGAAGCATTTCTTGGGCACAAGCAGATGTGTTTCGGCTACCACAGTAGAAATGTGAATCTCCCCTCATTTAGGTCTAAATTTACTCTGTCCTTGTTCCTATCACTAAAGAACTGTAACTGGGAGAAAAGAAAGATACTGCGATGACAGAACACACTGGAGATTAAATATAGAGAACCTAAGCTAGCTTTCAGCACAAGTATTGACTGCAGTCTAGCTGCCACTACAGAAACATTCCCTAGTGTTACCGAAATACCAACAATTAGAGTAACTTGTCTTAAAATCTGAAAATCATGAGTATCAGGATCCCATATGCTGCAAGCAAAACCTCTTTGGCTTTAGAAACAAAGGTTATTTCTTTGTTGATAAATATCACTTAACTTTATAAAGATATTTCTTTCTTATTTCTGTTTATTGATATTGGAATGTTTTCAGGTGAATCCATATGAACAAAGTTTCTAAATTTTTATATGTTTTTGATTTAGTCAGACACTGTGACACTGGTTTATATTTTAGAGTATTCACATTGCATTTGGAAGAAACTGTGCTTGCTTTACTTTTAGAATCCCTTCAAAAAATACTTCTTCAGACCTTTACTCAATCCTCATGCATTTTATCTGTCTTAAGTAGATCATGAGTATCAATCCCACCTCATGTGTGGCTAAAGAAAGCACTTAACTAAATTCTTAGATCTATTTCTGTTCTGTGCAATACTTAAACCAATGTAGGTCCCTTCCAATTAAAAATATTCTACTCTAAGTCTCATTGTCTTCAGTAGGCATTTATGTGAATCAAATTAAGCACATACTTATGTTCATCTGAATAATGACGCTTTTCGACATCAGGGTCGAAATGCTACCACTTTTGAACAGTACTTGATTGCAAGAACATCTTCCTTTACATCCTGACACCGTCAGGTTTCCTAATGTCTCCATGTACTGAGTGCAGAGAATACACACAGAGTCCTTGTGGCCTTTACATGTCAAGTGACTTAGGAGAAGAGGTCAGAAGTCATATTTCTCAATCCCTAAACTTTAATAATCTAAACAATTTTTTCAGGTACTCATTTTCAAGATCACAGTGGTCCATTAGGAAATAGAAGCATCAAAAAAACCCAATTTGTAGGTCTTGAGCATGTAGTCTTAGTGAGACTAGCACTACTAGAAGTGCTCAAACAAGTGCACAAACTAATTCCAGCAGAAGAAAAAGCATGTCTCTGACACTGTTGTACTTTTGGAATTTCCCTACTCCATTTGATTTTTAAGTGAATGAATATAACTAAACTTAATGTGATATTTTATGTCAATTTACCACTTCTTCCCTGAAAGAGTGGTCAGGCACTGGAGCAGGCTGCCCAGGGAAGTGGTGGAGTCACCATCCCTGGAGGTGTTCAAGGAACGTGTAGACATGGTGCTTGAGGACATGGTCTAGTGGGTACGGTGGTGTTGGGTTGGTGGTTGGACGGCATGGTCTGATAGGTCTTTTCCAACCTTAGTGATTCTGTGACACACTCTCAGTGAAATGAAACCAGGCTATACAAGTCAAAGACAAATACAGTCTGAAGAAGGATATAGACCAGTTGGAACGAGTCCAAATGAGGCCATGAAGATGATCAGATGAGCAACTCTCCTGTGATGAAAGGCTGAGAGAGATGGGCTTGTTCAGCCTGGAGAAGAGAAGGCTCCAGGGAGACCTTATTGCAGCCTTCCAGTGCCTGAAGGGGCTACAAGGAAGCTGGGGGGGACTTTTTACAAGGGCCTGCAGTGACAGGACAAGGGGTAACGGGTTTAAATTGAAAGTGGGGAGGTTTAGATTGGATATCAGGAAGAAGTTCTTCCCGCAGAGGGTGGTGAAGCACTGGGACAGGTTGCCCAGAGATGGTGTGGATGCCCCATCCCTGGAAGTGTTCAAGGCCAGGCTGGATGAGGCTTGGAGCAACCTGGTCTAGTGGAAGGTGTCCCTGCCCATGGCAGGGGGGGTGGAACTAGATGATCTTTAAGATCCCTTCCAACCCAAACCATCCTATGATTCTATGACTTATGTACATTAAGAAACTAATACTGCTGAACATATATATTTTCTACTCTTCTATAAAGATGCCCAATATCACTCATTCTGTGTGTACAGATACATTATTCCAATAACTTTGTGGGGTTTTTTTCCAGCTATGTTATTCTCTTCACCCCAGCAGTCTCCCCCATTTTCTGTTCCAAATTGAACGGACAGTAGGTGTTTCTGCCATGACATCACTTCCACATACCCCTCTGCCATACTGAACGTGGTCGGTGAACAGGTCCATCATGGTAATTTACAGTGATTTTCCCTTACTTTGAAGATCAAATGAACTCTCTATGACTTGGAGCCCTAGCTCCACCTAGACAGAGAGTGTTCCGCAACTTATATAACACGTAATACAAGAATCACACCTGAAGTTAGGAAAGTCATTATTCTGTACTTCACACGCAGCTCTGACTAAGCAGCCCAGGTTTACAGCCTGGAATGCTCCAGCTGGCACGCGCTAGAACGTTTTAAGGCAATAGCCAATGAGTCACCTCAGTTAAAGAAATTAGTATGTACACCCTACATCACACAGAAACACTCTTTTCCTTCAGAAATCTCTCACAGTTGGGAATCTATCAATGCTGCTTAACTTCAACTGCTATTTTTACTTTTTTATACATAGAGTTAATAAAACTTGAGGAAGCACCTGTTTTCAAAGGGATCTATCCAATCCCATATACTGTATTTTTTATTCCCAGCATTGAAAGAAAAGCTTGAGTATTTGTGGCACTTTCCAAGCCCCAGAAGAATTTCTGCTTTCTTCCCACTGGGATACGTATTATAATTCAGAACCAACCATTTAAATTACTACTTGTAAAACAATTGAAACCTAAAGAACAAAAGGGTTTTTGGGTTTTTTTAGCATAACAAAATTCCTTTTCACATAGCCAATCTTCATTTTTACCTAAGCCTGCTCTAGGTAGCTTCAATTGATGCTATTATGATAAGTTCTCAAAAGCAGTGGACAGATTCATAGGTCCTCTGTTTTGCTGGTTTTTACAAATAACCAGATTTTTGCAAGATGCCATAGAAACTTGGCAAGACACAGCAATACAATTTCCCATTTTAAAATTTATCCATATTGATAAAAGAAATCATACACTTAGTCAAATGTCTGAAAAGGTCTTCTAGTCTGAAGGGAGGTGGAAAAGGAACTGACTTGTAAGTCCAGATGCTAGAATCCCATAACAAAAAATGTTTCCTAGCACTAGTCTGCAATGCAGCTCCTTAGGTACCAAAATAAATAGATCTTAAATAACTACTTCTGATATAATGCAGTAATACCAGATACTTGATTGCAAATTTACTGAGAAAAAGTCAGAAAGTACTGAAAGAAGAAACAGAAGAACAAGTCAAATTTGAATGAAAAAATGGCACATCTGTTCAAAGCTATGAAAATACCTTTGTTTTGAGTAGACATATGAGTACATACTTTTCTTTTTAGGAAAAAAGGTGCTTCTGCTTAAACAGTGCACCATCAATGATTATGACAGCAGTTTAATTTAGTTTTATTCTTCATCAGTGGTTTTATTTTGATATAAACCAATTTGATTGGGCAAGAACTCATCCTTCTTGCACACCAGAAGGAAAGCCTAGGTTTTCAAGCTACATAAATGTCCCTACCGCAAACCCTTGCCTAAAATGATGTTTCACTTTTAAATTACAATTAATCTGAGCTGGTAATTCTTAGCTACTCTCCACTGCATGTTCCTGTGTTTCTTTCTGGGCAACACGCTTCAGAATACTACCACATTGCACCTCTGACACAAATCTGCATCACACTGATTGCCAAGCCTTCACACAGAACGTTTGAAGGAGAATCTGAGGCAGAACTACCCAACGCAATGCACCCTTAAAACACAAAATCTCTTACAAGCATACATAGCTTAGGACACTCTTCAGATGAAAAAATCTGTATGTCTCTCAATGCAAACTGGTCATGGTATGTACCACGCCTGTAAATCAAATTAGCAAATTTAACAAACAACAGTTGGCAGGAAATACACAGTACTCCTGCCCCTGGGCTGCTGTCCTGTAAAATAAAACAATGATTTATTAAATACATTTAACCTACATGAAAGCAGTCCTAACAGCCCTCTACAAGTTCAATCCACTTTTTTTTTTTTTTTTTTTAAAGAGATCATTTGATCTTTGAGTATGGAATAAGTATTGTCCAGAGAAGATGAACACAAAACTACACAGTTACCAAGTCTTGATATTTTATTATTAAAGAACAGAAAATACACCCACTAAAAACTATTATTCAAAAGCAGAGCAATCAAGAAACATCTACAGTGCAGGTTACACTTGGTTCTTCTGTCTGCAGCCTTCTATTAGGGGAGTTACGATTGGCTTGATTCACCAAGTTACTTAAGCATATGTCTAATTTTAAGAACGTGAATAATCCCCTGAAGTCAAATGACTACTCACTCAATTAAAGTTAGACATATGCTTAAGTACCTTGATGAATTGAAGCCTGTAATTGCCTGCAGTTGTTTCTGCCAATTTTGCTGCAAGTAAAAAACCCAGTTTTGCCAGTGAAAATGTGATACCATAATGCTTTTATCACTGAAGACATTAATTTTATTTAAACTTTTTTTTTAATTTCAATTTTGTTCTTTCCACCCACAGTTATAGTAGATACAATAAAGAAAATTAAATTTTACGTGTAAAATAAATGTGAGGCTTTGGTTTCTCTTCCATTTGTTTAAAGAAAATCTTTGCTGAAGAATGAAGTGCAAAACTTGGAAAAGACACAGGAGACTTGCTCCTTCAAGTAGCTGATACTGAATTTATTGGGCAGATTCATAAATTGAAAGAGCATGATGATGGATGGAAGGAATACAAGAAGCAGCTTCCCTTCAGAAGAGTTTTCCAAGATAGGAAGCTCTGCAGTGCTTGCAACAATTAGGGTTCTTCTGGGCTTACTGCAGCACCCTGTGAAGCCTACAGGAAGATTTACATCAAAATTTGAGAGGTGGATTGGACTGTTAACAAACCACCAGCTTCCCCCTCTTTAGAAGAAACCTTGTACTTGGAATCACCTGCTAAATGTTGTTATTTTTTAATGGTTCCTAAAAAATAGGATAAGAAATAAAAGGGAAGGGGAAGAAATATAAAAAAATAAGTATCTCTATTTATAAACGGAATGAAATCCTTGTAAAGTATGTTCCTTACATCTATTAAGGCCTTTATAAACATACTATTAAAAACACAGCAACTCTAAACAATTTATAACAACACAATTCACAGCCTTCCTGCCCGATCTAAGGCTAAGTCAGAAAATGGCTGCTGTTCTACAGCTACAGCTTAAAAAACTGGCACAAGAAAGATAAAATTATCAGTGGCCAAAAGGTGAAAAAGCAACATGGTTGGTTATCCCACCTAAAAAGTCAGTATTCAAGTATTTGCCAAGAACAGATTTAGCTGGTAGAGCAGTGCTGTTGGTAATAAGGAACTGCATAGATAAGTTGTTAAAATACCTGTGAAAAGCATAAACTCAGAAGAGTTTGAGGGGTTCTTGTCCCTTATTTTCTAGAAAACTTCCTTAAATAACACCTTTGCTAGACTCTCACCTGTAAGCTGCAAACACATATAGCAATGCTAACCTACAAATTTCTTCACTCAGATGCGGTTTTTGATGAAAAGAACTGCAAAATCTTTTCAACTCTTCATAACAAATTATTTGGACATACACTTTTTCCTTCTCTCCCTACAAGTCCGAACATTTCCGTATATAAAGACAAACTGGGTATAGTCCTGATTTGCCCACAAGCTTAAAAACATGTAAAATATACCCAGAAGGTAACTAGTTCTACTTTGGGAATTATATCCAAAGGTTCTGAATAAGATCCTAGTTTGTGTATAAACCATGCATCCTGCTTCCACTCAGATTATCCACCAAAATAACTATCATCAGCTTCAAAAACAATAGAAGAAGCTACAAAAATCACAGTATGGACCACTGGGGAGAAAAAAAAAATACTTGAAAGGGGAAAAAAAGGTTAATTTGACCTTATATATGAAAAGCACTGACTACTACTTTCTACAAATCAGTGTCCCAGGAAGACATGATCAGAATTCAAGCCCCACTCCTGAATCGCACAAGAGAAACTGGAACATGCAATGGGAGTTTTCAGGAATATACCCTTATAAAATGAATATAATAGGAAAAAAAAAAGAAAGAAGGTGGGAGGAACTGTTCTGTAGTAGCTTAACCTGCTTCCCCCCCCAGGATTACCTAGCAGAGGTAAATATGTTATTCATCCAAGACAAGTATGACTTCACCCAGTGCACTTTTCAAACTGTGTTCCACACTCCTGAGAATACCCTTCCACTGCAAGTCCTCCTACGTGTAGCTCTGTAACACACGTAAAGTACACCTCGCCACAACATACAATCACTTAAATAATTACCATATTGGGTTAACACACATAAAATACCTTTTAGAATGATTACTGAATAATTCTGTTCCACTGGATTAAAAATCTACAGAAAAATGCCTATCATTTCATTCTTACTGCATTAACTCACCGTTTTCCCTTGAGAAAACAACAGAGGAAACTAACCTGATTTTCCACTTTAAACTATGTTCTCTGAGCAACTTTAGTGTTAAAATTTCTGCTAAGACAATCATTGCTTCCAATTTTCCCCTGAAGCTACGACCGTTCATGGCCACAGTTTGTTAGAGCGATATACTGAACTTTAAACTTTTAAGAAAATACCACAAACAAATCCAAATAAAGTAAGCATGCACCTGCTCCCCTACTTAATTCTTCTCTGCATTTGGTGAGGTTGTCGAGCCCTCTTGTTAAATAATAGTCTGAATCACATCCTGGTTTAAAAAAAAAAATAATCCACAAATAGTTCCTCCAAAATCTCTGGGTTTTTATTTCAAAAGTTTTATAACTAAACAGGGTTCAACTCCCGCAATAACTCCACAGATTGTTTCCACCCACACAAAAAAAAATCCCAGCCTACTTACTGTACAATTTATACTCAAAATGGGTAACACTACTTTCCAACTGAAAACAAAACCAACAGTGTGAAGAAGTGTAGAGTTCATACTAACTCTAGAGAAAACAAAGTCCAACATACCTTATTCAAACGGTAAGTGAAATCAGAAAAGCTCACAAGGAGCAGGAGGGGAAGTTCAACCTTTAACTGAACTATTACAAATAGCAAAAGTAAATTTAAGGCCTTGAGGGGGTGAGAGAAGAGAAGGATGTGAGGGTTGAAGTCTTGCAGCATTTTTACAATAGCTTTTTACAATCCATTCATTTCCAGATGACAGAGCAGCTCTGCGGACAAGGCAAGAGCACCTGAAGATGACTAAAAAGACACCCTCACTACAAATTTGTAATTTTATCATCTTTTTTTTTGCTCCCATTAATTAAATTTGGAGAAACAGTAAGAACATGTAAAGGAAAAAATCAAGCATTTTAAAACCCCTCTTACTAGCCCACCCATGACCAGACAGAAAATCAACTCATTTGGGACTTGTTTTCCTTTATTCTAAAATATTTTCATTAACGCATCGAGTTCCAGAATCTACACTATTTCTGCACATTCCCACATCCACACAAACAGAGCCCCAAGCAAATAATTACTTTTCCTGTTTACGTAAAATAATTATGCTGGATTTCCTGAGAACATGATTTTCAAATTAGGGACAAACCAAACTGAAGAGTCTCTGTTTCCCTTACCACAGGAAATGTAGTGGATTTGGTTTTAAACTCGATTTATATATCAATTAAAAAGCTGGAAGTTCTTATCTGTGACTGAATTGTGGCAACTTTTGAAAGTTGGGGAAAAACAATGCTCTAACAAGTATTTAGCTATTGAAAATATCTTTTAGAAATGGTAAATTTAATAGCTCTCTAGTGCATGTCTAGGATTTCTTTGTAATCTTCTTGAGCAATGTGTAATATTTTGGCAAAATCCCAAACCCGCTCAGTTAGTAGTAGTACAGAAAAGGAAAGGCTATAAAGTGAATTTGTTGTCTCTTTTTTTTTATTAGTTTTAGAAACTTTAAACATAAAAGAAATCTTGCTTTACATTAACTTCACCCTGTTGCTGCATTCCAGAAATTTAGTGCAGATTTGCATGTGCCCCATATGTATCTTTCCATATCTGCCCTACCTGGCCTAAGCAATTCCCCTGCATGTGCTGACCAGCTGTGAAGAAAGAGGGAGGGGGAAGGGAAAAGGGGAAACAACCGAGCTTTGGACTTGGAAAGCAGAGAGCTGAATTTCCTGGCTTACCCTGTGGCCCACTTAATGTCTTCAGTCAGGTGACCAGAAGAGGCAAGTAAATTACACAGGAGCAGGCACTGGATGTCAAACAACAGATTATAGCCACACAATATTCCAATTTCCTTTTATGATCGCTGTAGCCTCAAGGTGCACGAGCTACATCCTAGCTAGGCAGGTTTTTAGGGTTGCTTCTCCGCACGTTTAATTTCCAAGGGGACCAAGTATGATGCTGCAGTCTACATATTCCTTCTCATTTTAGGAACTTGGTATTTTTAAGTTTATTGATGAATTATCTGAAGGGGGGCTACAAGGGTACTGGGAGAGGACTTTTTACAAGAGCCTGAAGTGATAGGACAAGGGGTAATGGGTACAAATTGAAGACAGGGAGGTTTAGATTAAATATTAGGAAGAAATTCTTCCCAGAGAGGGTGGGGAGGCACTGGAACAGGTTGCCCAGAGAAGCTGTGGATGCCCCATCCCTGGAAGTGTCCAAGGCCAGGCTGGATGAGGCTTGAAGCAACCTGGTCTAGTGGAAGGTGTCCCTGCCCATGGCAGGGGAGTTGGAACTAGATGATCTTGAAGGTCCCTTCCAACCCAACCATTCTATGATTCTACGATAATTGTTCTGAAAGGGCAATACTGGCCTCAGAACACTGACCTTACTACTTATATGTGATGTCATGCAATACAGCTCAATGCAGTATGATGACAATTGATAAAATCACAGTTACATGTCGTTGCATTAACTTGAGAAATAATGTGCTTTCTTATAAAGTATATATTCTACATACTGTAGAGAGGCTTTTACAGTCGATCCACTAGTTTTTAATGCTTAATTTGTATGTTCTGTAAGTAAACATCAAATGTGGGCCTCATGGATGTTACAGAATAAAGAAAAAAAAAAGCATTGTTTGCCTCATTTTATTCTTAGTTTTTACTGCACATATTAGGAAAATCAGAAAACTACTATGATGAAAAACAAATTCGTAACTTCTAGCACTCAAATTATCACTTCCAGCATCCCTTTTTCTTTAATACGTTTTCCAATTTTATTTTCTATTGGTGGTTGATATTCGTAAAGTATACACACAGAACTACATTAAAAAAAAAATTGTTGCAGTACAATTCACTGTTGAGCAGGAAAGCCTAGTCCAAATGGCATGCAGATATTCTTGCCTCCTTTTTCTGGTTACTTGTCTGAAGGGCATGGCTCTTATCTGGTATTTCACGTTCATAGGCAGTGTTATAATTTCAGATTTGATGCTTCCCAGATATAGCAGATTTTTAGCTCATCAACTCCAAGAAGCAGCTGTCTGCAACATGGGTTCATCTATTCTCCCAGTCTTTTCTACTTCAAATATTCTTAAAAAAAAAAAAAGAAATTGTGCTAATCCCTCAACAGTAAAAAGCAGCACCATATTAATTCACATGTGGCAAACACAGCATCTTCCCTGCCTGAGCTGAAATTGCCATCATACCATTACTCAATCACCAAGTCTTGCCAGTTCCAACGCAGCCACTTTCATAATGGTTCCGGAGACGTTCAGTCTGCGGTATTCCTAATTCTCATTACAACTATTTTACATATATGTTTTGAGACATTCTTGGAGGGTGGCGTCAGAACAACGCCGACAATGGATCTGAGTAGCGTTTCAAATAGAGTGGATATGAGGTTTGTCTCTAACAGCTTTTCAGACATGTTAAAATCCACTAGAACGCATGAGTGCAGAATTTGGAATCAGGGTTATCAGAAATGGTTTTGGGGTAGGGATATTAAGAGGAGCATCTCTTGCTGGAATTACAGCAGATGGTACAGGATATGGTTACGTTATGCCAAGCCACAATACTCAAAATCACTCAGATCTCCCAAAAATCGTAAGGTTGGCTTAAAATACATGAGACGATCTAAAATAAAACCTACCCGTATTTTTCTCTTTCAGGATTTTTGGCACTTCAGGGAGAAGCCGCCTTCCCTTCCAAGTCCTGATGAGTTGATACATTACTGATGAGTCTGGCGAGTTTTATATACATTACTGAAAAAACACCATTTACATACGGACAGTAAAGTCTCCCTAAATCAAGAACCGGGCCTTGATTCCCTCAAGGAGCTGAAATCAGTGATGCAAAAAACAAATAACTGTGTAGGTTTTTAGTAAAATGGCAGGCAGAAAAACACAAAGCCTAGCACACTGCCAAGTCAACTTGGGTGATTATGAGGAGTCAGCTTTCTTCCTTCTTTTTCCACCAAAGCAAGGAACTCATAATACAGGGGAAAAAAGAAGAGGTAAGGAGAATCAGAAGACTGGTAAATGGACACAGAAGACATCAATTTTTTTATGAATCTCATGATTATTATTATGCCACTCATAATTTTCAAGCCCTGGTACACTAAAGCTAGGCAAGGAGATAATCGGTCCAACTGTCAATATTTAAACATGGGAACTTTGCTTCCACAAAGTTCTATTTCATAGTAAGCATGCTGGCTATCCAATGTCTCCCTGCTTAAATTGATCACATTATTGACTAGTCCTTTACACAGCACATGGAACCAGCACATTCTTCAAGAGGGTATTGTTTTTAGTTCTATATCCAGGTGAAGTTCATAAACCCTAGCACAGAAGATAATCAACAGGTCTTACATGTCCTTGAAGTCATACTGAACTTCCACTTTTAAAGTACTAAACTGGATTTGAGTGATTAGGTCCTCTGAGGATGCTCAGCACAGTAATCAATGCTACTTGCAACTAACTCATGACCCTCTTGATTCCTATGAACACTCAGAGTCTCCAAGTGCAGCCCATCTGCCTAGTGCTTACAGTTAGCACTGTGTTACTATTATAACTGCTTATTATTTGCATTAAAATAATACTGACTATTTCACGCTACACCAAGTAGGACTTGTATACCCAGTGAATTCATCAGCAAAGGCAGAGTAGCACACCAACGCAGCAATATACAGGTGAAACTTGGGCCAGATTATGAAAAAGCTATGCTGAGACTGTACTTCTGAAAACCATGTTTTCACATGTCATGACCTACTAAGATTTCTTTTAGAATCCTTGCAGAAGAGCCTGAAGAAGCTGCAACTTGGGAACGGAAGTGAGAGCGCACTAGAACACAGTGCCTGGACTGAAAAAGTCAAGCAAATTATATGTCAGCACGACACACGCACATCCCCCATGAAACAACCAGAGAATGGGTAGCAGCCAACACTGACTTGCAAAGTATAAAATACACTGACGGACAGCTGCCTGTCATTGCTCACCAGACTAAACTGAAGGGCAGTACCAACTTTAATAAGGCCATATGATAAATGGGGTTACCATTTATCCATCCATTTACCATTTATACCATCACCCACAGGAGTTAAGAATTATTTTTCAACATGAAAGAATACTATCAACTGTTCATGGATCATTTCAATATTCTCATCTATAACCCAGATATTGAGAGAATAAGGTATGTACATCAAAAAAGACATCACAAAACAAGAAGGAACTGCAAGTACTGGACAGACTGGATAGAACTGAAAACGTTTGTTAACTGGGAGATGAAGTCTGAATGCAAAAGGGTGAAATTCAACAAGGAAAATCAACAATCAACTGGGAAGTTCTAGAATTAGGCTTAAGTAATTCACTCACACGAAAAGGATTGAGAATTTACATGTTTCACGGACTGAACATGAATTAAACAAAGGCTCCTTGCAACAGTAGGGTAACATTAAAGTGGCATTTCAGAACATCAGCAGAACCCACATGACTGATGAAATAATCTTTCTGTTGTACTTCAAGATGATAAAACTGGAGTTGGTGTAATGTATTGAATTTGGTTCTGGGCACCACAAAAATGATGTGTGCCAAGAAGAAAGTACAGAGGATAGCAGTAAATTCTGGAAAGTGTATACTCAGGGGAAAGACTAGGCAAATGGGGAATGTCTAACCTAGAGAAGAGTTAGACATACCATTCCATAAGGTCATCAAAGACTCCTGAAAAGAGGAAGGAATCTGGCTTCTCTGTGAGAAAGCTTTTCTTAATGTCTGATATGAGGAAAGGCTGAGAGAGCTGGGTCTGTTCAGATCGGAGGAGAGGAGGCTGAGGGGGGATCTTATCAATGCTTATCAATATCTAAAGGGAGGGTGTCAGGAAGGAGGGCCCAGGCTCTCCTCAGTGGTGTCCAGTGACAGGACGAGGGGCAATGGCCATAAACTGGGAAACAGAAGGTTCATCCTGAACATGAGGAAATCCTTCTTCCCTGTGAGGGTGACAGAGCACTGGAACAGGTTGCCCAGAGAGGTGGTGGAGTCTCCTTCTCTGGAGACTTTCCAAAGCCGCCTGGACTTGTTCCTGTGTGATCTAGACTAGGTGATCCTGCTCTGGCAGGGGGGTTGGACTAGGTGGTCTCTAGAGGTCCCTTCCACCCCCTTCCACTCTGTGAACGTGTGATCTGACTCTTCCTAGCTGTGATTGAAACACTTCCTGCGTTGTGTGCCACAGAGACAATGCGTAGTGAATCACTAAACTCAGAACAAGTCAGACATATAACTGTGGAGAGCAATATCATTAAAGATTATCTTACCTGAAGAAGGTATAGCCCCATCCGAGGCTGTTTCTCCATGACTCTTCCCTACTTGCAGCATTGAAACTCGCTCACACATACCTTTACGTTACACTGCTCAATGCCATGCAGTCATACCCTGAAAGATGGGTATAACCTCTTTCAAACAGCTTACTATTTAAACAGAGACCAAACAGGAGAAAAGTAGAAGGGAAAGGTCACCTCATTTCCAGATGGAGGAGGGGCACACAAAAGTAGACTTCTCAAATC
>NW_010227462.1:24157-35319 GCF_000690775.1 Eurypyga helias | reverse complement strand
GCAGGAATCAAATCTCAAAGCACAGATAGAAAACACAGCAGTAGAAATTCTGGAATTAACCTCCACTCTGTCACTTGCTGCAACCTGGAACTGGTGATTTCAAGAATTCCTCTACCTTTTATTAAAAATGGATTGGGAGCACTTACAGCACTTACCCAAAAAGCAGCATCACGTTAAATGCGGTTGCAACAAGCACCCAAACCAGGAATAAAATAGCTATTTTGCAAGCAAACATAGAGCTATGTTTTTGAGTTTCAGGCCAATCTCTTGATCACAAATCACTCGTACTATCTTCTCAAGTCTGGCAAAGGCTTGTAGGATGAACATTTGAAGAAGCTCACACAAGACGCACAGGAAACCACTATAAAAACCACCGATATTCTCAGTGCCTTTCAGCACCTGGTACTTGAGAAAAGAAACTATTTAACTGTTTTCTCCTCATCATTATTACTTAAATCTCTTAAATGGCAGGAAATAAAATTACTTAAGAATCTCCGAGGAGTTTGAAATGGTAACAGTGAAAAGATAGCATAATTATGCATGAGTGCTAAGAGGTATCACTAATAACATTCTCTTAAATGAGCTACCTGATCAGATTCTTAATCATGGAACTCTGCTCCTGCCCAGGGCCCTCTTCCTCATGTGTGGATCAAATACATCATTAAACACTGCAAACAAATCTCAGATTCTTTTGTTATTCTGACAGTCACGTGATGGTCATTTTTACTTCTTATTTATCCTCCAACTTTGACAAACTGGTGACTGTAAACTGGGTGTGTAAAAATGGGTAACATCAGGAAAATCAAGTGAAATCCTAGAATTACTTCAAAACATTCACTCCTATACTTAAAATCCCCAAATAAAATAAAGTACTGTAGGCTTGTGCACAAAAGAGGAAGAAATCATTTGTGGTTTTGTGGAAGCACTAAAATAAGACTTGGGGTCCACTGCTGAAAGCCCCAAGCTAAATTAAAATGCAGTCTCTGCCCCAGTGAGCTAATAACTTGTGTGCACTACAAAAGGCGTTGCCGCATTGTTACAACTATTATTCATGGTCAAAACTCTCTAGCCACTATCATAACCACATATTGCCAAGGATAAATTTGACAAGGTCAAAAAATTGTCTCTGTTTAGAAGAGACATTATCATACCAACTAACATTGGTATTTATAATATTTTATATTCCTTGCCTTCATGTTAGGTTTTAAACTATGCTACAAATACTCAGCTAATGCTTCTCTATTTGAAGTCAGATCAACTTCCCATTTTTTTATTATTATGGCCATTCCACATGACAATTGATTGTTCCAATGCAGAACCACAACTAATATTAACTGACTGCATATCAGCTGGACAGAAAAATAAAGTTTAACCTTGCGTGAGTTTGTTATTTTTATCTAGCAAAGAACAGCCTTTCTACTAAGACAATTTAATTTCTACCCTTTACCCTGGTAGCTTTCTAAAACAGAATATATAGAAATTATAAAATACAAGTTCAGTCTTCCGTATCCTTACAAGACAACTTTTTGGAATCTCAGAATTCCTCTACATAGGAAAACCCAGGAAAAGAAAGGTGACTAATGATGTAAAACTAACGTGCAGAAGTTTGAACAGCTCATTAAACCCACACATGGGCATATTCATTCAGTATTCAAGTGCCCTAAACTTGCTGCAGCTGACATAAACCAAGATGACAGTCCGCCAATATCTTTTGATGCTGCTACCTCAGATTCAGAGATCACTCCAGCACTGAGTGCCCTCACCTTTGCAGGTTTCACTGGCCTGGGAGTCATCCATGAAACCATTCTGTAAAATGATCCATTGTGAAACAATGAAAAATCATAGAGCACAGACAAAGGCACCCCCAGAACCCTTTAATAGCAAATCAAACCGAAACTGTGGCTGGTAACTAATCATCAAAGTCTAGGTGCAGAGATATGTGCCGTTCTCTTACCCTGGCAGCCTACCACCTAAGGAGGAGATAACAGCAATGCAATGCTGTTAAAAAATAAAAGCAAACTATTCTCAGGTGCCTTAAGAGCATGTGAAAGCTCTTCATGTTACTCAGGAACATGAAGAACTCTCTTAAGGCACTCGCCAGATCTGGACACACCACTTGAAGAGGTGAACAAAGTGGAAAACACATCAGAGAGAAAACCAAAATAATATAAGAGGTTTAAAAAATATAACCTTGGGGAAAACATGAATGATCTGTCCCCACACAAACCAGGAAAGAGAACACTGTAGATCAGCTCTATGAATATTTTATGTATCTAAAAACTTGCTATAGTCAATATGGCAATCAACAATAATGCATCACTAAATCTAGAGCGAAAAACTTTTTTCCTAAATACAGGCTCCATCTTTCTTATTGAAAACTGAAATATTTCTTTTCCTCCTCTCAGTGGGCATGGAGACCTAACTAGGCAAGACTGTAGTATTTCAAAAGTTCTGGTGAAGATAAATTGGGACAGACATCTGCCAAAATCACCCTAGATATAAGCAAACAAAGGTGAGGGTACAGACTAGTTGAGATCCCCTTGGGGATACAAATGTAAGATCAATCTCTCTAGCTTAATTTTTATTATAAGGGTAAATTCCAATCACCAAATATTGTGTGGTTTAGGTGATGGTCAGGTGATGGTTAAGTGATGGTTTTGTCAAAACAGAGAACTACTTTTAAAAAAATTATCTCTCACCTTCACACTTAACTTTCTAAATACAACTGAACTCAAGTCTTGTACCAGAAGTCCTGCTTATCTTAAAAAGTAAGAAAATTAAAACAATTCTGGTAACAACAAGGGCTTAATCATAGACAAAGGCTTAGATTACAATTTCTCAGTCTTTTTAAAATCAAGTTTTATTAGTGAGAGTATTGGTAAAAATACCTGGCTTAGCATCAGGCAACATGATATCTGAATGTAGTAAAGGGCATGAGAAACAACATTAAAAAGCACTTCAATTTAAATCTTATTTTCATAAGTAAATTTAGTATTTAAAACTCCAGTGTTTTAGTAAGGCAATGGGACCATGACATGCATATGTCCCTTTGAAAACAGAACAGAAGCTCTCTCAGAAATGCTACCTTTCCAATTAAATTCCCAGAAGCTGCCTGTGTCCTGGAGGACCCCAGTTGTTATTCCAGTGAAGCTAAGCTTATTGTACAAGCAATACAATATTTTTAGAGGAAATAATATAGCCCATGCCAAACTTATTAGTATACGTCAGTGTTTGGAAATCAACTTAATGACCAAATTTGTGTGACATGTCAGGTCACTGCAAAAAGACAGTGTCAACCTGCAAATTAGCAATCAGGTTCTACACTACATCTTTACAAAGTAGTGTTCAATGTAAAATACACGTAGAAATGCCAAACAAGCTTCATAAAGTCCACTCGCAGATTGATCCACTCTGTGAACATCCTCACAGGATATCGTACGGTCAACAACATAAGAATGGATAGAATCATAGAATGGTTTGGGTTGGAAGGGACCTTAAAGACCATCTAGTTCCAACCCCCCTGCCATGGGCAGGGACACCTTCCACTAGACCAGGTGCTCAAAGCCTCATCCAGCCTGGCCTTGGACACTTCCAGGGATGGGGCATCCACAGCTTCTCTGGGCAACCTGTCCCAGTGCCTCACCACCCTCTCCGGGAAGAACTTCTTCCTGATATCCAATCTAAACCTCCCCACTTTCAATTTAAACCCATTCCCCCTTGTCCTGTCACTACAGGCCCTTGTAAAAAGTCCCCCCCAGCTTCCTTGTAGCCCCTTCATGATGTGATTTATATAGCCATTCCATTCATGAACTAGCGCTGGATAGTCATGTTCCAGAGTTTCATGGCAAAAAAGCACATACCTCGAACATATGCATAAAATGTGAGTAGAAATGCAGTTCCCATGATGAGAGAAGGCAGAATGTCACAATGAGATGTGGGGAGCAAGCATTTTTTGGGGAAGTAAATGATACGTGAAAGTAAGTGGTTTACATTCTTGCGTGCAATATGCGAAAGAGTGAAAGAGTTTCCAACACCATCATGTTTCTGATGGCAGATGGCTGCCTTTTGGCTGAACAGTGGTAAAGGTTCTTAATCAGGTCTACAAGTACAGTGAACCTTCACGTGGCTGAAGGAGAAGCATCACTCCATTAAAACCAAGTTCATAAGCAAGTGTTAATCCCCATGCAATGTAGCATTTATCATTTTTCATGCAAGTGCTCATTCCAAGAGGATTATCACTTCCCCATCCTGCCCTCTGGCTGACTACACAGGGCAGAGAAATTCTTTATTCCATATGGAAAAGGAGACGGAGGTTGGAGGAAGCTGTGATCTCCAGCTTCCAGTTTTGCTGTAGCTACTCCAAGTTGAAAGTGGGAAAGAGCACAGGCCAATGTTGCAGCAGTTGCTCTTCAATGAGAGTACAGATACGGCTTCCCAGAAGCTGTCTAGCAATTAATAACACATGTCACACTACAAAGATGGGGGGAGGGTGGGAGGCAGGGGGTGCAGGCACTCTTTGCTAATAGCTGTACAGACCCTACCAACCTGCCTGACTTAATAGTCAGATGCACCTTTGATTTGTCTACGCACAGAGTATTTAATTTAAGCTTGATTAAAGTGATTCCATTTGAAAAGCATCAGGTATTAATAAAGTGACACAAATCAAGTACTGTAAGCACAGTCCTACAGCTAAGATCTGTGAGTATATAAATCCACTTGTGTAAGTTTATGACATCTGAGCCGCCTTTCTTAATTAGATAGGCACTTTCCTAAAGAACTGTACTTTGGGGTGTAAAGAGCTTAGAAAAGAACACATTTTAGGTGGAATTATATTAATTACAGGATGCTTTGGCTTTCCTTTGAGGCATAATGTCCTTAACTCTATACTCTTGTCTCTCCTTGCAGACCAGTTACAGACGACATACAACTCACCTGAGTGCTCTTATATAACAAATCTACCCCCGCATCAATGTAACTGTAAGCAAAAACATGTAAAGTCAGAAGTTCTATACAAAATGGTTTGTCAAACCCATCACAGAGACAACCAGAATATTATTTTGTAACATGTCACACACAGAGAAAGTCAAAAGCACTGCACATACAAAAGCAGCTCGTAAAGCTGGTAATCTGTATCTAAGGTCCTACACAGCTCCTTGGAAATCAATGCTCCCAGACAAACTAGATTACATGAATGACATCTAGTGGACATACCCTTCCATAACATTTTCCAACTAAAACTGGCACAAGCTTCACATAGTAAAGGCGAGCACCTGAACATTAATTGAACAATGGGTTTTTTCTTCATTCATTTTTCTGTCTTCATATCATCATGTGGACATGCCTTATTCTCTCCTGTGCCCCAAGAGTGAATATTATTTACCATAAATCACCAGATCCTCCAATTCTTAAGAAAACACAGCTTTAAAAGACTGTGAACACTGCAAAAGTCCTTACTCATTTCAAGCATTTAAAGCAATTCCTTTGTGCTTCACTCCCCATTACTGACCAGAAAGGGCTGATGTGTCCTGCTTGTACAATACAATGCCCAAGGGACTGTGGTGTTTTATTGGGGTTTCTAGCTACAATGGCAATGCAAATGTCTATTTATACATGCAGGATGATTATGTCAGGAGTTAGAGCGATACTGTTGCGCACGGATTTCTGAATTCTCTTTCAGACAGTTGAAACACGTTTCAGCTTTTGAGTACTTGCACTGTATAGTTACACCGTGATGGTGAAGCATATTTTCAGAATAGGAAAAGCAAAGTTTCTTCTTCTGTGCTGGATTCGATAAAGCAAATTAGAAGAAAGCAGCGATCCAGCTGAAGTCAACATCTCCTCTACAATCCCACAGATCCTATTTTTAGCCCTTTCCAACGAGCTCCAATTTGAAAAGCAACCTGCTGATCAGGGCTTTGTTATGCTGCCCTTCCTTAGAATTACAATTTGACATGGATACACGAAACTGTAACGTTCAGTAACCCTGCAACACATCTGGAGACTAACCATGCTGCTGTAACTAATGCAAACTAGATCCTTCACCCCAGCAATGGACAAAAGTGGAGGAAACAATGAAAAGCATACATAAAAGAGAAAAATATCCACTCAGTTACAGTGAACATCAGTACATCCGTGATCTGATCCTAATTCCAACAGAGTTTTTCTCATGTGGTCATGGACAAGTGACAGGCTAATAATTTTAATGTACACCCTGTTTGAACGTGCATAAATACATATGTAAGTTCAAACACATATAAAAGTACCTATATAAGAATGCTTTATGATGGACACAAAATAGCCTGCGACATTTCCCAGGAAGAGATCAAAAATGAGACAGCCTCAATTACCAGCTATCATTCCTTAACAATAATTGTGATTATTCATACTGTTCTGCAAAATGAAAGTGTAAGGCACAAAAAGGCAATGCCTAAAGTAGAAAGGTGCAGGAGGATTTCATCAGGAAAAAAAATAGTGTCAGGTTTTTCATTTCATTTCCATCTGAGGAGTCTCTGTGTACAGGTAAGAAGCTGTCTATTGTATGTGCATACAAGGTCAGCTTCCTTAAAGTGCTGTCTCTGTGACAGGATGGGATATATATGAAGTTATAAGTATATCTCACATTATACACTAAGCATGTATCTAAAACTGCCTAAGGCAAACCTACTGATTTGGTTTCCAGACAGCTGCTCTGCCTAGGAGCGAGGCTTGACAACCCACTGAAGGACGATCATCAGAAAGGTATCAATGTAATGGTGTCAGGTTTGAATAACTAGAATTCATTCTTCATAAATGGGCAGTTTTCTACACAGATTCCCACAGATGATTACTGTGCCTTTTCCTTGACTAAAATGGCAAGGAAACAGAATCCCTATTCCAGCACTCCTTACAAGCAGAGTACCAACTATGGTCCCCTACAATCACAGTAACACCAAAATGTTGGTGCCATCAGTAGTTAATCTAGTCATACCACAGTAAGACACTTCTGCAGAATCTAGTAAGGAAATCTACAAATAGAAAATATCCAAAAACAAAGAAAGAAAAGAAGTCCTGCAAATTATATCCTTGGTTTTTTGTTTTACAGAATACAGGTTGGCACAGGCCTTTCTGGCTTCTCTCTTGCCTTGTAAGATACAGAAAGGAAGCAGCTAGTTAAAAACCCCAAACTTGTAGGTAAGTAGTTCAAGGAGACACACTAGGCCACTAAAACAACTGGGAGATTGGATATTCATCATATGAGTCAAAACATGTACCTTGAGGCAGGCCAAACTGTTCTTTGGAAAGCGAAACTGTACAGTGTGAGAGAGCATGCTTTGCTGCTTGAGAGCACAAATCTTCTGTTCAGTTGATCTGTGAACAGGTCTAATATTCATGCCAAAATGGCCAATACTTTCAGCAGTGATATTTCATTGCTCAGAACAACAAAGGTCATCTTGCATTCCCTGAATCTAGAACTTCCCCTCAAAAAAACTGTATATTTTTTTCTTTCCTGTGAATAAGTTCCATCTTCTTCTAGATTGAGCAATTACAGAACGGAAAGATTTTCTTCCATAACATCCATTTTGAACTTATTTAAGGAGAGTTCCATGTACAAAACAAAACTTTGCAAACAATCCAAGTTCTATTCTTTGTTGATTTTGATTCCAAGACACATTAACTGCAGCAGTATCCCAATAAAACCACATAAAGACAGCAAAGAAAATGACTACACATCAACATTCTTGTGTGGAATAAGCAGTTTGAAATTTCTGAACAACTGACATACTATCCTGTTGCCCTTTCCACTGGAAGAAAACAAAACCAACAACAACAACAAAGAGTAATTACAAGTGCTGTGAGATTCTCCAGAGCTGAGTTAGGAAAGTTGGTGCACACTGAGCCCTTTTATGAAAAGCATCTCTGCCAGCTCAATCAGGTACGTAACAACTTACTGCATTTCTCTGTTCCTGTGATGACTGACATGACAAGTGACATGAATGGGATTGTCTTTGTAAGACTCCTGGACAGGATGAAATTCCACAAGCAAGAAGTATGAGATGTAGATGCTAAAAATAATGCAGAGATATTTATGACGATACTCTTCCTACTACCTCACACCTTTCACTTCCTTGTGAGCTTATACTTTGGTTTTCATAACACATTTCAACTGCAAGGTCTTTGACACAGAGAGTTTCTTCATATCAAGAAAATTTTATGCCTAGCACGAGAAGTTGACACTTAAAGAACCTAAGTGATGCTCTAATATAAAAAATGTTAATGTTGGGTCTGATGAGTTATGACATTGCACCGGTCAGTCAACAGAAAAGGTAAATGGTTAAAATAATAATTTCTTTCCTGACTTGTAGTTTCAACTTCTGCACAGAACGGTTATGCCCTCTGAAAATATACTGAAGTATACTTGAGAAGACCCTGTGAGTCTTAGGACCAAATCTGGAAGAGGAAATAATATCATATTCATTGGGGTGGGGCAGTGTGTATCTCTCTAAGAGCTTTCTCTCTGTTTTTAAAGAGACTTTCATCATTACAGTCCTATAACTTTTGCTGAAGGTTTGCCTCTGAAAGCGCTGCCCAGTTGTCCAGGTGTCGGATGGCACGGTGATGAACTGCCACAGGAAACATCCCATAAACACGCAGGTTACAACAGACATTCTCAGGAGAGTGAACATGCATTCAGAGTGGAATTGGAAGATGAAAAAGTGAATGTCTGGATCTCCCATGTGTTACAGGTAAGATAGCTACATTGCTGAAACCACAGGAACGAGGGAAGACTGTATCACCCCAAACGAAAGACAGTAATACACTCTAGTTTTCAGCACAACTATGTAAACCGGATGCTTTTAAGCCCCTGATTTCCTCTGGATAATCATGGAGCAGCTGTAGCAAAACAAGGTGTCTCATTATAGAAACTTGTTTTAAAAAATTGCACTAATTACACTTAAGATGCAGCCCAGAGCTCAAGGTTTGTGTTTTAACACTTGAAACCAAGCAAATTGGGATCTCATTACATGCAGTATTGCAGGAGTGACCTATTCAAACTCCATCGCTCTGATTAAAAAGCAGATAGGCTCAAAGTAGGTAATTTCTCACGAAGGATTCAGCACTCAAAAATCTATTTCTGATTTCGGTTGATTAGAAAATAGAGTTTTCCATCTTTGCAGCACACTGCAAAGTTCAGCTCCATCGCAAACCTACGGCAAACCTTTGCAGACAGCTTTACAGGATCCTGAAAAACGTTTTCCACTCGTAAGTTCAAATTCTTTCCTTTGGCTTCTGGTGATGACCACACAGAACTGAAAACTCAGACAGTTCAGATGATCATGCCACAAAGTCAGCACATTATCAGCACATGAAAAAAACCTTAAAGGAGTATGAAAGTCCCTGCACACTACAACTTACATCTCTTTTATTAACAGCTTGCTGCTCAGACCAGAAATAGACTTTCTAAGGTGCTATGCCCCCTTGGCAACTACAGGAAAGAGAAAACCCAGCTGCCCATTAATGCTCAATTCTTAGGTTTTTAAATACAACGTAAGAAAGGTCAATCTAGCAAACACATTCAGGGATAAATTAGGCTGTTAGGTTTTCAGTCAAGAAGCAATAGGAAAATTAGTAAAATCAGAGATATACTAAAGCTAAATTTGGCCTTATGAATAGAAAAAAAAGCAGAGCCATTTGCAAAGATATTCTGACCAAAATTATTCAACTGAAGTTCAGTGAAATGAAAGCTACAGTAGCATTTTACACTACTGAATGTGTTGAACAGAGCCCTAGAACACTTACTGTAACAACTATAAGCAAAAAAATAAGGACTATTTATATACATATTTAAGATGCTTTCAGCATGTATTCTTAATTAAATTTTGGGTCAGTACTCTAGCATGACTCATCAGACTTCTGTTACACAGAAAGATGACGTAAATTATTTTGATTTTGCCTTTTAAGTATCTAGGAAAAGATCTCTCATGTTTACCCTATCTTCCATGATTTAACGTAGTCTGACACTTTTTAGCAGGATATCAGGCTCTGTCTCACTTCAAAGTTATAATTAACTACTTGTGTGAAAACTCAAAATACAGCACATGAAATCCAAATACATGAGAAAAAAAAAGTTAGCTACCACATACTTGTTCTAAAATATACAGAAATTGAACTTCCCAAAATGTGATTTTTATTATTTGAACAAATTATCGTTCACTTGCACAAAATACCTTGAAACAATACCCCCCACACACACATTTATTTGTAAAAAAATAGCAATGTGATAGTCACATACTAGTTCAGTAAGCAAAAGACACTATATTCAATACCAGGATGAGGGATGAAAGGTTTCAGAGTTCTGTTCTAAGCTATATTAAAATGAGATAGGGAAGCAACTGTGAAAGCAGTACAATAGCAAGAGTGAGGGTTAATTCAAGTTCCTGAAGAGCTTTGAAGTCTAAGTATAGCTTGTGTTAGTAAAGCGAAAAATAAACTCTAGAAAGCATAATATAATTATGGTTACAATCAGAATTATAACCATGCTAGCTGAGGGAATGTTAACAGATGAGCCATAAACACACACACAAGTCCACTCATAGTAAATCTACCCTGATTTCTTGTATATGAACAAAATATTCAGATTAAAATCATTGATAATATTGAGGTAATTTTCTAATATCTACTACAGAAACAGCACACGGAAACGATAGTTAAGAAAGGAACTTTTTAAAAATAGTTATTTACATATTAACTAATTAAACCAGAAAATAGCCAGAACAATCTAGAATTTTGTTCATCTAGAGGGCTGTCTATGAAAAAAGAAACAAAGGGTATATCATAGGGTAGGAATCACAGAACGGTGTGGGTTGGAAGGGACCTTAAAGACCATCTAGTTCCAACCCCCCTGCCATGGGCAGGGACACCTTCCACTAGACCAGATTGCTCCAAGCCTCATCCAGCCTGGCCTTGAACACTTCCAGGGATGGGGCATCCACAGCTTCTCTGGGCAACCTGTGCCAGTGCTTCGCCAACCTCTCTTCTTCCTTACACAGTGGTGGGATTTTTGTTTTTTCTTTTCTTGAGACATTTCCCCAGTCCATCATTTGAGTCTGTTAACATGAACCTCTCTTGAAAGGTTAAGCTTTCACCTCATCCAAGACAAGTGGGACAACTGGGAGAGGGAAAGA
>NW_010227462.1:0-24146 GCF_000690775.1 Eurypyga helias | reverse complement strand
GAAAGAGGAAAAGCCTTGAGAGCTTTACAGATAATTCTATGTCCTACATGTGGGCCTGGGACTGCCAGCTCCCTAAGTAACATGCACACCTGTGTGTCCACACACGCAAACCACGCCATACCTAAATGCTTTTTTTTGTTGTTTTGACTGTGAAAAAAGAAAGCCAAAAGGACATAAAAGAATGCAAGTTTCAGTTATTCAGTCAAATGTAGTATGGTGAAGTTAAAATGTTTTGTTCAGCCAGGTTTTAGTTTTTGCTTATACAAACTTCAGGCACTTCAGATCTGTTTTACACTTTCAACTTACCAAAGTTCAAAAAGGGTTGCACCAAAAGGCCGCATCACAGAAGCACGGAAGATTGTAACTATCCAATAGTGTAGTGGATGCCTGGCTACACTGGGTTATGCAGAGCTGATTCTAGAAAACACGGCCATACTGCTGTGCCGTGCCAAGCAGAGAGTAGCACAGCCATCGCTGCTCTACACCTCAGACAAGACTATGACAGGGCCAAACTCATCACTGCAGAAAGAGCCGCAGCATCACCCCATCGCTCTGAGACAACGTGCAATGTCTTCCAGCTAATTTGTAACGAGACAGTCGACTATGCAGTGGTCTGTCCTGGGAAAAGTCTCCTAGCTCAAGTAGATGTAGCTCTTACAAAACCAACTCATTTTTGTTTTAGACCTGAGGAAGCCTGGCTGTGACAGTAGCCCGTGACAATGTTCTGCATTAACGACAAAAGATTTTTGCTTCGGAGTTTGTACAGCCACAAGGAGCAAACCTTTTAATGTTACAATCACCATGATCTTCACCACTGGGAAGGATACATTGAGCTTCCCTCACCTTCTCTAAAAAGGAAGGAGATGGTAAAGAAACTGAGTGATGTTCAGCCGGAGTTCTCCCAGACAAACTTTGGGAACTGGGAATGAGAGTTGGGCTTGTTCAGCCTGGAGAAGAGAAGGCTCCGGGGAGACCTTATAGCACCTTCCAGTACCTGAAGGGGCTACAAGGAAGCTGGGGGGGACTTTTTACAAGGGCCTGTAGTGACAGGACAAGGGGTAACGGGTTTAAATTGAAAGTGGGGAGGTTTAGATTGGATATCAGGAAGAAGTTCTTCCCCAAGAGGGTGGGGAGGCACTGGGACAGGTTGCCCAGAGAAGCTGTGGATGCCCCATCCCTGGAAGTGTCCAAGGCCAGGCTGGATGAGGCTTGGAGCAACCTGGTCTAGTGGAAGGTGTCCCTGCCCATGGCAGGGGGGTTGGAACTGGATGGGCTTTCAGGTCCCTTCCAGCCCAAACCCTTCTGTGATTCTATGATTCTAGCTGTCCCTTTTCAGGATTTAAAGGACCGGCCAGAAATTAAGAAATCCAGCTAGTTGCAAACAAGACTATTCTATTCTACGAGAAGTGCCAGAAAGCATGAAACAAATAGATTTTTTTTAATTAATTATATGCCCGAGTCTCCATAAGTTAGCATGACATCAATGAAAAACACAAAATGATCAGCTACAAAAGAACAGAATTTTGTTTACTGGAAGAGTTTCCCATACTAGCCAGAAGTAAGATAAAACTTGCAATATTTTTTTTTCCTGTGCTTCTTTATACAATGAAGGTCATATTGTTTTATTGAATTTCAACCCTTCATTAGATGTAGCAGACTATTAAGTCGACTGAGGAGATCTGAGGTCTGGTTAATTCCTTCTGCCAACCTGTTGTCTCACTGAGCCACAGTGATTTGTAAAAAAAATCAATAGAAAATGACAAATATGTCAAACTCCCAGATCTTCATGGTCATTTAGACCGTTCTTGTAGACTCACAAGATAAAAATACCAAAATTCAGAGGCTAAAGATTTCAGTTTGTAACTGGTATGGAAGTCAGGTAACCCTTTAAATAAAAAAGGGTTCTCTGTCAGGTGAAAACCACTTAAGTCATCGTGCTAACTTTAAAGTCATCCAATTTCAGCAAACACTTTTGATCTGTTTCAGTTTTGATGAGGAAATATGCAAAATGCAGAAATTACAACGAACAACAGAGCCTTGTCCTACCTAGACACAGGCATGTGACAGACTAGAGCATGTCATGGGAAAAGTCAGTCAATTCTCAATCTCATGATGCACAAAATCATGAAGTCCAAGAGCAAAAATACCTAACCGTTTCTGCTTACCTGATACGGAACAATGCTCCCATGAGCAGTACCCCAGCGTTTTGCTTCAATTTTGCAATTAAGGTAATTAGCTGCTACGTGAGTGAGACATGCAACCTGGAAATGGAGAAAAAAAAAGTGAAGTGTTGAGGGAAGCTGGAACTTCATTGACAACTTCTCTGAGATTTCTGTCTATTTATATGTGCTTCAGATACATACATTAAAATGCTTATGTCACAAAAGTATCCTTTATATATTAAATATTATGTACATGCTTTTAATATAAAAAAAATTCGGGCTACATCTATATCATGGAAGTGTTCTAAAAGTACAACTCAATACACTAAAAAATAATACGTGTCCTATAACACTAGAAAAGCTAGACTGATCTAGCTCTACGCTACCCTCAGACATAAGACATTATTACCCTAAACATGTCACCGAATAGTCAACGGCAGCAACAAAAAATAAAAAAAAAAAAATCAGTGTCTTGTCCAAAGTCTAGTGGGAAGCATGATGGATTTGTGGGATTGAACTCACCATTTCCTGAACCTCAATCCCATGCTTAAATCACAAAGACTTTTTCCTCAGTTACAAGATTATCTTTCTGTTTTCTCCTATGCTTCTCATTTTACATGTCCGAGTTATGGAAAATACTTCTGAATTCTTCAGCTCCCCACATGCTCTGTAATATTAATTAAGTGGTAGGCCTTGATAAATCATCTGCCATTAGGAGATAAGAAGAGATTTATCAAGTTATTAGTCAGACAGACAAACCCGGAAAAAGATTAATTGTGTGAAAATTACGGCATGCTAGTTTAGTAACCATTATTTGAGGGGATAAATATACACTGTGTGAGCATGAATGTATCTTAGGAAAAAGCAGAGAACATTTATGATGCAGTAATGCATGAAAATCAGTGGCTGTGTTTTAATCAATGGCAGATTCTTTATTCTTATCTTCGAGAGAACACAGTACGTGACTATATCTGCAGTCGAGTAACACAGTAAAGCATTACAGTTAGCGTGCAAGGTTAACACTGATTCACCAGACACAGAGTATTTTTTTTACACTGCTAACTAATGGTGTCAGTAAGTGCAACTGCTTGCCTAAACAAAAGCCATGTGACAGTTTTTCCCAAAAATATTATT
Source organism: Eurypyga helias (assembly GCF_000690775.1). Taxonomy (NCBI): domain Eukaryota; kingdom Metazoa; phylum Chordata; class Aves; order Eurypygiformes; family Eurypygidae; genus Eurypyga; species Eurypyga helias. The sequence goes on along the minus strand of NW_010227462.1, from coordinate 20,850 downwards.
TTCTTCATATTCCTCCCCTAGATGGAAGAAATTTGCTATGATGATACAAATGCTTATACTGTTCCGTGCCTACTAATCAGTCTAACCTACATCAATACATCCCAATATGTGAATTATATCAGAATTTCTAGAAAAAGAAAGCCATTTCATCTTCTCCTTTCTTTACCTATGCTGAAAAGGCAATGTGAACGTCTCACATTTAAAACAAATATCTCACTGTAAATCATGGATACAGTGACAATCCAGCTGAAAACCTCAGAAAATATACAGCAAATAAGCATTTAACTGCTGCCAAAAAACTATATACATATATAAAAACTACAAACACAATGCCTTCCTGAGTACTCTTGGAAAACACTTTGTAGCTGGATTTCAGTTGCAGCTTATTACAGTATAGAGTCACTTCATCCAGCTAAAATGTTGAACAATGTCTAGCCTGTCCTTCAGTCCCCAGGAAAATCTCAGCAATTAAGGAAATGGATTTGTGAGTACGTAGAAAGGACTTCTGCTTCGTAACTTTCCTCAGCAACATAGAATGAAACACACCATCACTACAGATGTTTACAAACTCACAGAGTTTAGGGAGTCACAAAAATGTGTTACTTATTAACAACATATAGCCTAGACCCATCGTTCCTGTCATCTTTCAGTTTGGGATCACACTTAGATGTTTACAAACTCACAGAGTTTAAGGAGTCACAAAAATGTGTTATTTATTAACAACATATACCCTAGACCCATTGTTCCTGTCATCTTTCAGCTTGGGATCACACTCCACAGTGATATATCCTCTATCACAAAAAATGGCTATGCAACAATAGTGAAATATTAATCGTCAATCGTTAAAATATCAATCGTTAATTGTGTAACACTACACAACTGCTGTATTCCACACACATTTCACAGACAGGTGAGATGCATCCACTACAACAGGAAAGATACCAGGATGCCCTCTGTGATCCATGCATTTAACTTTTCACACTTTTGGAAAGAAATGCCATACCCAACTTAACTCTGGGAAGGACACAGTGAATTAAAACCTAGAGAAGCAGAACTCCTCAGATACTGAGACTGTATATAATGGAGCCAAGCTTTCATTCCATTTATTTGTTTATATTCTATGCTGTAGGAATACAGCTATGAGTTTCATAAACATAATTCCTCACAAGAAGTTTCACAAGAAAACTTCTATCATTTAAAAAAAAAAATGTTTTTAACATCTTAGTCTGAAGAATAATTCCATTACAGTTAATCTACCAATCACTTGCTTGAGTGTATGTGCCTATGTATCCTGCTGACACCACTTTACTTATTGTTTTTTTCAATAAATCATGAAGGAAAAAGTCTTTTGGTTCCCTCTGACTACCTCCTCTGAGTTGGGTACCTTGTTCATAGTCAAATCACCCAGCCAGAAAGAATTAGTAATAGTAATACTAGTAGAAGTAACAAGACGAGTAGTAGTATCATCATTATCCAAATAAACTCATACTGACCAGATCAAAGAAAGTATTTCAGTGCTTTGTGTTTTATATATAAACACTCTTAGTTGAGTGAACTCTATGGCCTTTTGCCCCTTTCATAATAACTCTGATGAAATCAGCAGACTTAAAAGACAATTCAATTTCTACCATCCCATGAAACTGTTACAGACAGTCCCAGAACTAACACGCTTTCCCCTTTCCTCTCTTCCTGACTCTGCTCATACTTTCTGGTCTCTCCAAAGATTTACTTTCACTAAAAAGGCACCATCCAAAAAAATCTTTCTGCACATACATTTTATGTCCTTAATAAAGAACACAAAGAATTTATCTACCTATACCTCAGGGTTGTTAAGCAAACTGATGAACTATAAGCATAAAAAAAAGATAATCCCAACTGAACTTTTCTACAGACATTATATACCTTAGAAAAAATGCTTTTAACAAAATTAGTCTATTTCTCCAAATTTCCCTGTAATTCAAGACTCAGTTTGGACATCACTTCCAGAGACACTTCTTGCAGTAGGAATATCTACAGTACAATCAATCTCTCAAAATGAAGTTTGGGTACATCTGTATTACATATTCAGTTAAGTATTTTTAAATCTACATTTAAAACCCCTTTCCTGAAACTTAATAGACCCATTTCTTTTCTCCTTTAATAAAGAACTAATCCTTAAAAGTAACCTTTAGACTTGTAACATTAAAGCAGATGTAATACAATGATACAGACATCTCTGTATTCATTTGCTTGCAGAGACAGATTTATGCACTGTAAATACGTATTATCAAATATCTACAGATAAGTGTTTCTTTATTTCACATCAATAAATAGAACACACACTTCAACATTCCTTTCTGGTATTACTGTTGACAGCCAAATCACATATCTGCGTTACATACTTACTTAAAGCAGAACAAAAAGCGAGCTGCATTAACATCTGAAAAGTTATGCTCAGCTTATGATGGAATCAGACAGATGGGAAACGAGATATTAAAAGCCACAAGGTGAACAGACAAAGAAGAGAGACAGAATTTCAAAAGATTTTCTTCAAGATAGCACATCAAGCATAATTTATTACAATGAGTTCCCTGAGTCAATCAATCATTTATATGCAAGTTCAACAAGTATATATCAATAACAAAGACGACAGGTAACTGGAAAGAGGAGAAAATAACATTTTAATTATATTCTTTACTTTCTTCTCCCTCCAATTTTGTGTCTGCTTTCCTGCCATGTATCTTAACAAGAATTTGACTCTAAGCCAAGGTGATTTTTTTTTTCTCATTCTTTGTTTACTTTTTCTTAAAGTAGGCATGTAGACTGTCTTTTAGGGACTCAGACACAGGTGTTTTACAGCAGCACGGATAACTTGTTTTATGCTACACTACCACCCTAGTAACTCAAATATTAACTTATAACGCTGTAGAAAAAATCATCCTGGAAAATTTCAGTGCCTTCTGTTGTGCAAAGGCCAATAATCTTCCTCTTATATGCTTTCCTTACTTCTGGTGAGGTGGAAAAAAGATCTTTATATGGGAACATTTTAAAAGTAAGACGTAATCCTCATTTAGTTTACGCTAACGAAGCTCACAAATTAAATCACTGACGTTAAGCTGGTATTTACCTAATGACTGATTTTACTGTTTTACATGTTTTCCCCTTTCCATGTTGCAATAAATAGCTTGACACTAATTAATCAACATTCAATTTGATTAATTTTGCTTTCACAGTTACCCCACACCACCCTTCTCATTTGCATGTTTATTGAAGCTGCTTCCATGGACATGTGCATGGGGTGACCTTTGGCTCTTGCTTCTTTGATGGTTTTTTCATTAAAAAGAAACACAAAAACCCCTACGTCTACCACAAAAACCCCACTCCATTTAGAAGAAATCCCCACTGTTCCAGCTGAAGTCAAATTACGTTTAGCCACAAGGCTTGCTGCACGTAGAAGTAAGTTCTTAGTAGTCTGCAATCACGGATGCCACAGACAGTGCAGACATGTTTTACGATACACGCTAAGCATTGACCCAACTGGTTCAGGACGGGGCACCAAGCCACAACGAACGGTGCTCTTCTACCAGTTTGTAGGCAGGCAACTGTGTTTCAAACTCCTGCAAGAATGAACTGAGCAGCAAGAACCACAGCCTTGCACAGAGGCAAGAAAGCTGCCACAGCTCAAGGCAGCCCATTTCACAGGGGCCCAGCAGGAAGCCACAGCCTTCCCAGGAGCGGTCAACAACCATCACCTTATGTCTGGGCACTTAAGGGCCTCACATATAGCCTGGAAGAGCTAAAAATATAAGCTCGAATGCCATACACCTGTAGGCTGGGCAGACATCCCCACCTGCAAGTGCACAGCCAAGCCACTGCCCGAAAAGGAGCAAGATTTTACAAATGCATCAGTCATCTGAGCAAGGCAGCAGGTCTGACCTTCTCCTGAATCCACAACTGTTGTCCCAGAGTCCCTCTCCACATAGGTTTTTATTCCCTGCCCTTCAAGAGCTAGTAGTACTGTAGCCAAGTACAACCACTCTTTTGCAGAGCAAATTCCATTAATGTCTTTGAAGAGGCCTGCAAAAGCTAAGTAAAAAGGAAAATTACTATCACATAGGCCAAGGCTTACTATTGAAGAGTTACACCTCCTTTAAAAAATGTCTGTGGCCATGTTATGGACACTGCGCCCCGGGTAAAAATTGTTTTTCTCCCAGTGACGCTGATTTCTTTTCATGTGAACCTCCAGGAAGTGATGACGAATTTACCCTTCACAAAAGAAAACTCCTGGCATTGAAGCATCAGCAAATGGTACAATCCCAGTCACAAATACAATCTTGTAAGGATCAAATCAAACCCGTAATGACAAATAACTATGATTTTAGAACAAGTCTCTCATCAGGTCCCGGTTGAGCACCACCCAACCGGACACATAAGGGGGTATCCAACTCTGTGCCAGTAACCACACACACCTTGTGGGACTTGCTGATTAAAGTTAGCCACTTGATCAAACAGCACACAGCAGTTCACAGAGTCGCAGAAATAACGTGCTAGGAGGTGCTTAATGCACTAGAAACAATAAAAAACCATGTAATGAGAAAAAAAAAAAAGGCAATGTATTTGAAAACCCTATCTTAAACACAGATTCTCAGAGGGGAAGGAAGCTAAAGAGAGCAAAACAGACTTAAAAGTGTGTAATTGTGTAGATACTTTTTTAGTGTTCAAATGATGGCTGAAAACAACTTTAGCTTTTTTAAAAAAGTTTAGACGACTTAAATATAGAGAAACTGAGGCATCTTCAAAAACACAAGGCATTTGCATAGCACAGAGCCTCTGACTGACTTCAGTTAAATGCAACAGCAACTAAAAGAATTGGTCTACAAAAGCTTATTTTAATGAGCTCTTTAGAGCTTATGAAAGACCAGAATGAACACTTCTGTGCTTTCCCAAGCATGGAGATCATCTCCCGATTAAGATTTAATTGGTATTAACGATAGCAAAGATTCAGGCAACTAAAATATATACTGTTCAGCATCCAGTTTCAAGAGAAGGTAAATGTTAAATGGACTTCTATCTCCTCTTACTCTCCACTTTATAAAATCAACAAAACAACAAACCTACACACTCTTAGGTGAATTTTAGGTGAAGGATCGGAAATAAAAAAAATGGCCATAGGAAAAAAACTGTCTATTAGACAGCACTGGCATGAAAGGAAAAAAAAAAAATTCCTTTAAATGAGTTCTGGTTGAAGAACGCAACATTTTGAAAATGAAGAATAAAATACATTTTCTTGATTAAAATAAAATACTAACAAACTTTTTTCTGAACGTGTAAAAAAACATAGTACCACAAACACTGAAAAATTCCTGTTTCAGCTTCATACTAACACAGGAACAGCTTTAAGGAACTCATCACTTTAAGAAAACAACATCTATTAAAGAGAATATTCAGGTTACAAAAAACAACTCCAAAATTAGTCTCTACACTTTGTGCAAGATCTTGGTGCGCTTACATACAAACCTTAATCATATGGTCCAATAATATTTTTCTCTCAAACTTATGATTAATTCAATTGGTAGATACTTACTGAATATTTACTTTTAACTTATTTGCGAACACACAGCCCAAAGCCTCCACCAAATCTCCTAGAGGGTCCCTACCAGCCTTCATGCACATCCTATGTCGCACACATTGCACCTTCTGCCACCCTGAGTTCCTTTCAAAAGACACTTCCCTGAAACAAGCGTGATTCATCTGCCAGATTTCAAGTTTCCACTCCAAAGAATAAAAGCACTGAATTTCTCAGGAGAAAAAAAACAACAAAAAAAAAAGCCCATCAACATATTTTCCCATAACTTGTTCTTGGAAACAGATGAATCATTTTAATAGCAACTTTGAAAACAAATCACTTTTTGGCAATTCCGTGACATGGAAAAATCAGCCAAAACAGTTAAAACTTTGGCAAAGTTATAAAAACTCAAATCATAATCTGATAACAGACATATCAGACAACCGTAATTATTTGTGACACTTCTACAATCATTTCCTCAAGTCTCCATCTTCTCTGAAGAAAGACTATCTAACCCTTGGAAATATTAAATGCATTACGCTCTGCTTTTTCACACAGCTTTACTAAGTCCAGGCAAAATTCAACTTAGAAAAAGTTTCTTCTGCTACATTTTATAGAGTTTCTTTTAATACTGTAACACATTTTCTTACATTATTCCTTAATTATACCCTTTCCCACCAAGAAACCATGCAATTAATATGAATTAAAACTTAGCTGCTTATTAATTTTTCTGTAATGATGTCTGGTTGTATTTCCCTGGTTGTTTAGAAAATAGCACAGATCAAGTTCTCAGAGCGGCTTCTTTTCATGCAAAGAACTGCAGACATACTTGCAATACACGGAACAGTTTGAGTTTGAAACGGTAGCTATATTTGACAGCTGAGAACGAAACGAGCAAAACATACAAATGAAATCCAGACAAGCAGATTTTGCTCATATAAAAATTAATAGCCTGTGAGGACAGGCATCAGAACAACTACAGCACTTCTTCTAATTTTTCGTAATAGAGTAGTATTCAGAGGCTCAAATTTGGATGCTACATTTACTTTGTGAAGGATTCTATTGTTTTATTTAATCAGTAATAAGGATGCTTTTCCATGGAAAGCTGCCAACATCCAAAAGAAGCTGTACGGACACACATTTCACATCTGATCTTATGATTATAAACTGTTTCTGTGGAGAATTGTCCCTCCACAAGAACAACAGTAATTTCAACAGCCTGAGGTGCAAGCAGGTAGTATTTCAGATTTTTAATTAGACACACAGGGAGGCGTGCTCAGAAACAAGCCATGCCTGTTTGTTTGGGTGAGAAATGTGCAAATATTCCATCACTATTATCACAGCCAAATCTCCCTGGTCATAACAGTATTCTCAGGAGAACACCACGAGTGTTGGTTGCAACACTGAAAGATCTCTGGACGCTGCACATTACTTCTGTGCTAATGCACTGCAGGGACGGCTCCAGAAACAAACCCATGCAGTCAAAAGAAACGTTTGAAACAGGATGCTTTGCAATGCACAAGATTGTACTCCTGTGCCTCTGCAGTGTTAACGAACGCCCACCATCCAGTCATCTACAATGTTTTTTGGAGCACCTTAATGCTGTCCGCAATGGAGATGTGGTTCAGCCACTGAGCTGTTAAACAGCGTGCAAGTCAGAGAAGCGTGGTCCAAAGTTCTATGTGATTTGAGAAATAAATGGGTTAGTATTACCAATGAGTCCGGAGCAGAAATACGGCACTTCTGCCTGATAATGTATTTTGAACTTAAAGAGTAAGCTTGAATGAAAATAACTTCACATAATTCTTTTTCTCTAAAGAGTTTGCAGTTTAATTGATAAACAGTGTAGAATAAGACAAACACGGAGAAACACAGTCATGGCAGCAGAACTCCATCAGACCAGAAAGAAGTCATTAGTCCAAATCTGTTTCAGCATCATCCTTTACTTAAGTTTTTTAGAAATTATAACCCACAGAGAAATTTCAATCAGAGCTATCTGAGGCAGTCAAACCAAGTGGTGTTGAAACCTTAGCTAGCTTTCCATCAGCATACCCAAGAATTACATACTCTGCACGCAGAAATCCGTTCTCTCATCAAGTTACAGCCCTTTTCCTTGTTATTTACATAAATAAATAGCACATAAGGTGTTGAAAGGCCCTATCCAAACTTGATCAATTTACAGAATGACTTCTGAAGGCTTCCATGATTTTACAGGGAGGGGTGAGCTTCTGGGGTACAATAAAAGCACTTATTCTGCTATTAGGTGCTTAAATCATTACCATTTCTTTTGAACTACCCAGGACACCCTTTTTCTAATACATAGTATAATCCAAAAATATGACCTCCTGGTAAAAAGAGACAAGAAACATCTTGATTGAATTTCCAGAATTACACCCTTATTCAAAGCTCATCTAAATAACCCATTAAAAGAACTGTCTTCAAACTCTCTCCCCTACCCACTCCACATCGCCAGTTTACTTTTTTTATGTTTTAATGGGGCATATTTTTTTCTATCTTCTTCCTAGTCTTTCTCTAATTGATGACAGAAACAGCTCAACACAGGAAAACGAAGCTGCAACACATTCATGCTCAGTTTCATCAGCACAAGAACAATAGTAGCAGAGATAAAAAGGCACAGAATTTACTGACAAATAGGAGCTAAAGAAGAAATTCCCTTGCAATCAGAGTTCTCTCTTTACAGAGTAAAGAAAGCCACTAAATAAATCCAAGATCCAGTTGGAGCATGATCTACCGATGACTTTTTGCATAACCAATCATTAGAAATCACAACACACATTCCACTGAGGCCAATATTAAACTGAGTTACTGTCGTGTTAGTACGGTCTATTCAATAAAATTCTAGCTACTTCAAACCCCGAGGGATAAGCTCTGTTCTTAGTTATACTGATGTCCTCAATGGAAATTATCAAGAAAGTAGCCAAGAAAAGTGCTTAATGCACAGTGCATATTTAAGGAAATGTTCACATTAATTCAGATTTTATAATCTTTCAATATCAGAACTATGCAGTGAAAAAAGACATCATCTCCACACAGTGCACACAATTTTTTATCATGACGGAGATTATGAATACAGTGTTTTGCAAAGATGATGCTTTATAAGCTTGTAAAAAAGTACCACTTATTCAAACCATGTCCAAAACAAGACAACTCTGTAACAGGCCTCCTAGCTGGGCTCCAAAATCACCCGCAGCAGTGACCTCTCAAAAGCATTTTCCTTCCGTATTCAGTCAACTCACAATTCTAAGTTAGCAAGCCGAGAAGCAAAAAGCTAGTTCAGACACCTGAATAGTATTTGAGTCCTAAGACTGGTATTTCTCAGACAACTTACTGCTCCGGGATCCTGCGATGCCATATATATCCTACAGGGAGTATGTAATTCTTACAAGTTTCACCTATACTCAACAGTTTGTAAAGACATGTCATGAAAGCCCTGCATAGAGAGCACTAAAAGCACCTTACACAGGTAAGCCTTAAGGTCAGTCCTCGTGGGAAAAAGTGATGCAGAAACACAATCTACTGGTTTCTAAACCTCACCATTATGGCAGTAAACTAACTGCCAAACAAAAGCAGATAGATGGAATATAGAAAATAATTTATACCAATTTGCTAAGTTCTTCTGGGGTCACTTCAAAATTTTGAGAAGACCAAGAGTTTGCTATGGCAAATGCAAATTAAAACATAGTAACCAGAAGCAGAGAAGTATCTGATGAACAATCATGTAATACAAGCAACATTCACCACATTAACCTGTCTGTGGAATCTGGGGGAAAAAAAACACTCCAAAATTGCAGAAATGTTAAATGTAAAATTCTTCTTGCAGATTTTCAATCCAAGAGAAACCAGCTTATTACAATATTTGTTGGAGCCTGGTTGTAATTAAATACAGGAAGGATATTAAAACTTCCAAGAGATTTTTTTAAGCCACAACAGAAGAAAAGGCACAATTGCATAATTGGAACCAAATCCAAAACCCACTTCCTTCTTATTTACTAGCATCATCTAAAGGACACTATTTAGATGCTGAAAGGTCTGGAGCTGACAACTGTAAATCATCTATAAGTCAAAAATTTCAAAGGAATTGTATGACATGGGTTAAAAGTTTATAGATGAGAGATATAGAAAGTTAGTGCTCGCTGCAAAACCACATCCTAGCAGTCACCCTCTCCCTCTTGTCAGTACAATCCTGGAATTCCATTTTGTTCCGGGGAAAGAAATCCTGTTCGGTTGTAATAAGCTGCCATAAAGCTACAGGGCCAAAATGTTTAATACACAGAATTTGAAAGAAAGATCTTTTTAAGATATTCTAAAAATAACATTTCTTTAGAGAACAGGATTTCACTTACCATTTGGTTCTACACAGACTAGTCAAATACAGAACAAACTTGTCAGTCAGTGGAATATTTCTTTTAAAAGCTTCAGATCATTTTTGTTGGCAGATGAATACAGTTCAATGCTCTTTGTCATTGGCATATCTGTGCAGGAAATTAATACTAATAGCATCCTCCAGCCCTCCCCTCCCCCCTCCAAAAAATGTAGAAAAATCCTCTTGCGTTTTTATAAGGCATGCAGAAAAGTGATAGCACAGGCATAGATGGACCTGCTAGGTATTTTGCTATGAAACAAGTTGTTTTCAGGGATTTCTAATTGTTTAAGCACTTTAACCCGTGGGTGGGTTTTTTGGGGGTTTTTTTTTTCCTTTCTGACAGTCAGTCATCAACACTGCCTAGCGAAGACCTGTCTATAGGCCACCTTCACAACACCCAGTTCAGATGAAGGGATGGACAAAAGGTGCAAGCATGCTGCTGTATCAGCTCAGTGCATGGATTACTGACCAAAGCCAACACTCTCAGACAGGTCCCTGCAGTCGGAACTCTATTCATAGGAGGACAGTTCAGCAGCGCCTTTGTTTTACACATAGAAAAAGAGATTCCTTTTTTCTCACTGAAAATTACCACACTCTAGTGAGACTCATGCTGAAGGAAAAGTTACCATGATCCACCTGTTTGACCTTTAGATCCCACCATTAATCAAATGCAACAAGAACCTAATAAACTAAAATCTACAACTTTAGTTTGCTTATTGTTTTGGCAGTATCCATGAGAGACTTCAAAAGGCCATTTTTAAACATTCATTGCACGAGGAAGAGGTAGCTTTAGATATCTCAGCCTGGTATGTAAAACCATAATCCTTTTGAAAGGATGGATCTGTCAAGAACCTGACAGTTATCACAGTAACTGTCTAACTTTCCTTTAAAAAAAAAAAAAAAACAAAACCAAAACCCCCAGAAGAACTCCATGAGCCCTTTTTTTTTTTTTTTTTACATTATGTTTTAGACTTGTGCTACTCCTTCTTAGCACACTCACACTTGAGGACTTATAATTAACCTCCGGTTTTGCAAAAAGAAAGAAAACAAACCAGGAAAACTAGGTGTCCTCAGAGAGATTCAGACGTTAGTTTCGTTTTTCTTCATTCATTTTAACACATTGATCACATGGGTTTATTTTTGGTACCCCAGCACCTCATCCAGGAATACTTTTTCCAATTTAATAAATTTACTCATTACAGTCTTAGGCCAAGACCCTTGAGTTCATATGGACTGAAGTAATAGGGTTATCTAAATCTAAATAGCTGTTATAACAGCTGAATAACAGCTTATACCCATATTCTCTTCCAAAATACCAACTTATTTCAATTTCATTTACCCAACCCCACAATGTACAACTTGCCCAGCAAAATACAATTACTGTATCTTTCAACATGAGTGTGCATGTATGCAATTAGTTCTTAATAACTTTTAGATAACAATAGTTTGATAACATGCATGGAACGAGTTAATGTGCAAAAAAAAAATTACTAAACTGTCCCTTCACCATTTCGTACTTCTTCACCTAAGCACGTAGAATTCAAACACCACATATTGTGCTTTGTTAAGTAACCCCTTTCCAAGTCTTCATTCCCTTCATTCCCTTCCTTGTGTGTGCCAGTGAGTGGCCTAAAGGGTGATGACGTGAAACTTCAGATGGAAATTTGGCAACATGAGAACACTTCTATGCGTAGCTAAATCTGTCCTAACCAAGGAAAAAGATTTACGACAAATGAGGTGACAAAGTAAAGTGCAATAAGAGAGTTACAGCAACACCTAACTTCTTACTTCCTGCATTTGATAAAATATCAAATTATAATCAAGAAGTCATTATAAAAAAAGCCAAAAAACAGTGTAATCAAAAGGAATCAAAAATAACAGAATTACTCTGGAAATTTATATAAATTGCCAGGAGTCCTATTAATAAAATTAGAAACAAAAAAGATCAAGGAGAACCACCATAATCTAAAACACTATGACACCTTAAACAAAACAAAAATGCTTCCATATATGCACAAAATATTTAATAAGAGTTCAACATACATTTAAAATATTTTTCTAAAGATTATTAGATTTTTCATATACAGACACAACATTTACATATATACATAAGCATGATGAAGAGTTCAGTCCCTAAAAACATTTCTGAAACAACTGAAAAATTCTTTGTTGATTTAAGCAACAGCTTCCCCTCCTTTCCAGATCTGGTATCAGTGGATATTTAAATAAGAGCAGTAGGTACTAAAACAAGAGCAGCCTCAATCTTCAGTCTCAGTCATTATTATCCTACAATAATAGGTGAGAAGCAACCTTTGGAGGTCATTTTGTCCAACCTCCTCCTCACACCAGGGCCAAGGCCAACTTTTTGCACAATGGGCACTCTATCAATAATCTCCCAAATGTATTGACAGGTATAATGTGAAGAAAAATACAGCTGAATACAGATGAAAATAACACAGCCCTGTAGTAGCTTTGATTAGAACTGCCAACAGTTTTGATGTACATTTTAAAAGGCACACAAAAATTCCTATGCACCTTACACCCATTTGCTTTCAGCAAGTCTGTGTCATCTGATCATATGCAGCTCATAACATCACCTTCTTCTTGTGAATTGTAAATCATTGCACCAACAGTGCTTAAATGTTCAAACACAAGTCGAAGTTCTCATTATTCATTGTATACGGTACACCTTTTGTGACCAAAACATCTTCATCTTTACAATTTTAATGAGATTTCTCTTTAGTGTGCCTAGAGAAAATGCTGCATTTTCAAGCTTACTTTATTCTTTAATTCCCAGAGCCAAAAGCCAGACCTCATGGATTATATTACTTTGACACTTGGGTGATTTTGCACGTCATTCAGTCACTCTGGTAGACATATTAACCCAGTGACAAGGCCTCCCTTCCAATGGTGGTTTTACCATTTATGCTTGTCTATCTCCAATTATCTACTACCACGGTTACTTACAATCTCAGTCAAACCTTGACTAACGCACGTTTTCAAAGAACATGGAGGTCCTTTGTAAAAAGTGAAAACCAAACATAATGCAGTAGTAACTATAACCATGTCAGGAAACGGTCACAGAGTGGCAGAATAAGGAAACTCTTGTGAATGCTATTACTGTCATTATTATGGTTGTCCTTAGTTGCACTAAGCTGCATTAATTTATGTCAAAACAGTATTCTTCGGTTCAAATATTTATACAACTAAAAGCAACTTTTTAAAACTCCTACCTGAGATGACAAGAGATTGCAGTCAATGTGCAGTCCTTTCCCCGTCTTATACCTCTGAAGTAAACCAGCCATTATTGCTCCATAGGTGTACAACCCAGTCGCAAGATCTGTCATGGCTACTCCGGGTCTAACTGGCTCACCATCCTAAAGAAAAAAGAAAAGAACGCCCCCAAACAAATAAACAAACAAAAAAGAAAACAAGCAGACGCAAAACGTGACTTTTTGTTATAGTACATTCTACACAAGACACACCTGAAAAAGTGTTTACATGTTTCCACATTGTAAACTGCAAGAAATTAGTATCTTTGGGTGAACTGAAGCATCAAAATTACCACTGAAAAGGAGATATTCTTGCAGTATCTACACAGAACTGTAACTTCATGATGCTGCAGACCACAAATTGTGAACTATTATTCTACTTTTTCACCCTAATAACACAATGCTTCAACCTACCAATGCAAAAAGAAGTGAGGTCCTGTTAGAGAAAAGAGAATCCAGTGAAAACTGAGTTTCGTTATGCCTAGAAGCCAGAAGGTCTAAAGAATTTCCATGGTATGCTGACCCGCAAGCATGTCAGTTTGAAATGCAGAACCATATTGCTTTGCTCTTCTCCTTTTCCCTCTCCTCTTCTGGCCCTCCCCCAGCCAAATTGCAGTTTTGTATTTTCCTGTATACACACTCCAGGCTTCTGGTGGGGAGAAAAACAACCAACTTTGTTTTGTTTACACATGTAGGTATAACACATGTAAACACAGGCAAATTCTTGATCTTCTGAGCAATAATCACTGGCAACTTGTTGGTTCAAATATCCTTTTTCAGTATACCATCCTCTTTTCTGGCATCAAGAGAGAATCTTCATTTTACATCATGTGTTTCTGAACTTCCCTAATCGTTGGCACGAAATACAGCCTCTCTGTAATCAATGGCAAAATGAACTCATTTCAGTTGGGGTGGACTTTTACCACAGGACCTTAAAAGTGGTTCTTCTGAAATGTTCTCCCTTTCCGGCTCTGAAAAATCTGGTGTCAGACACTCAGATTCTGACAGCAATTTCTTACCCTGAAGTACAGTACACAAGTAGCAGCTAATGGTACCATTTCAGAGTTTCAGCACCTAAGGAAGCCTATTATAAGCCATCTTAAAATCAGTTCAATTGATAAATAATAACCGTTTGTAAAAGTTCCCATAAATGCCTTTAAAATAATCTAGCATAAATTCAGTAACTGAATTTGCAGAATTACCTTAATTAGTCATGTCTAAATTGCTAAGTGGAATCATAGTTTAAGACTGCAAGAGAGTTATGTTTACTGTTAATTATTAAAAAAAGAGTGCTTTGGCTTCACGTAAAAAATTTAAAACTTCTCTTTATGGTTTTTTCCTTTTGCACTCCAACAGGATTTACAGAAGTCTGATATCAAATCATATATAAATTAAAAATTAGTTTAAGAAAAACAATATTGTATTGCATTAATGGTTCAATTCTGGGATAAAAGGCTGTAGTACGATACTTTCTATGTATTCTATTTATACCGTAAAAGTGAGTGAACAAAATTATAAAATCTGTATCAAGTATGACAAATTTTTTTAAAAATCTCAGTTACTGTCATATAAACTGCAATAAGGATTGGTCTGTGACTATCTGCAGCCTAGATATTAAGGATGATGTGTAAACTACACATCCTTAAGGTAAAAACTGCTTTAGGAAGTACTTTTTTGAATAAAATTTTATTTATTTCTTTTCCACACCTTGCACTAAGCTACTTCAGCTTCCCAATAGAAAGGACAACTCAAAGGATCCATCCATTTACCTCTCTCCTGGTACCCAACTCTGGGGGAAAACAGGAAAGGAAGTTCTTTTTCTTTATATGTGAATGCCTACTGAGAAAACTAATCAGCACAAGAGAGTGTTTTTGTTCCTCAGAGCTATCTCTGAGAAATACAAACAAAAACAAACAAAAAAAATCTGCTCTAAGTTCTGAGTTTGCTAAATTGTTGTTTCTTCATTGCAGCCAAGTCGTTGGGATGAGAAGAAATCAAAAAGACTTAAGATTTTGCAAACAGACATGTAGCAACATCCTTAGTTTGAAAACACTTCCCACTGTTTTCAAAGTGTCATTAATTTCACCCTTGATGGAGAAACCACACTTTGAAGATATAAAATACAGAGCAATTTTAATAGATTGTTAAATATGAATTTCTCTTCTCAAGCCCTGATTCCAGTACTTTCCTCAGCAAGTAATAAACTACCTATTGTTTTAAAGGAAACACTTCCTTTACCTCAGTAAACAGCTCACCTTTATTTTTAAAAATACTTTGTTTCCCCTTACAGAACACTCCTACAAACCATCAGCACTATACTGCTATTCTATTTTTAATACATTGGCTTTACTTCATCCTAGCACTCCACTACCTATAGTTTTGCAGCAGTTCACAGAATTTCTACTTTTCCTTGGCCTTTCTACCAAGATCCATGAGTGGCTGCCAGTTTTCACCGTTTAAGCAGCTTCTAATGTCCACCTGTGCCACAAACCAGCCTTTTCTGTGACAGGATGTGTACCTGTAAGCATGGTGAAATGGATTAATTCCGGTTTTCATCTCTATCCTGCAGAACAGGGATATGAAGCTGCTTTATATGAAGGATAAAGCTACACACTCACAGAAGTACCTTCCTTTAGCCAGAGCTTCTGCCAGCACAGCAGTACTTTTGTGTAGCCAACATGACGCTAGTTCCCTGAGCAAAGTAAGGATCTATACAATAGCTTTTATTCAAGTAAATCAATATAAAAGTTACAAACACCACCACCCCTGCCAGCCAAAAGTGATATTACTGTTCTAGAAGGACAAAATGTAGCCCTACCATAGAGGCTCAAGGGCTGGGTTGAACCCTACCTAGGGGGCAGCACCAGGAAACATGCTTTGTTCATTTGAAAAGATGACGAGTCACCCCAGTAGAGCACGTAGACCTTTTCTTCCATCACTGCTCTTTGCTATTGTTCAGTCTTACCACCAGTTTACACTTTTATTCCTAATTTTTGCTGTTTTCTAAATACCTTACAATTTGTCAACACATGCTGGCCCAGAGGTAGCCACCATGCATTTTAGAAACTTCCTTTCCTGGGTCTTTTTTTTTCCCTCTGACATAAGTTCTCTTCCCAAATTTACATCAGTAACATAAGAATGATCCATTAAAAAGGGAAATTGTTCTGAAATGACATGCTTAATAAAAGTATTCTAACTCCAGTAGTCTTTACAGATGGGAAATAGCTGCTGAAGCTAATATGAACCAGCAATGGCTATATTTTTCAACAGCTCTGAGCTACATACCATGTGCAGTCTTTTGTTGCAGTTTGTTTGGTTTTAAGCTGAAGAATGGCCCCTGTGGTATTGTGGATCCCAATCTTGTCTTGCTGTCTGGTGTTCAGTAAAACAAAAATGTTTCTTCAGCAAAGAAGAATGCACAACCATAAAGATACCCTGAATATTGAAAATTGCATGTAACAATCCACTTGGAGATGGAAGGGGATTTGTAAGTCAATTGGGTTTTATTTAATTAATTTCAAGTTATTGTCTTAATGAGTCACACAAATTTTCAAAGGGATATTCATCTGGCACTGACGTATCTGAATATGTTGAGTAAAAGCTTTCTGTTCATCAAATATGAAACTTGAATATGCTATTTAACCAGGAAATACCGATAAATTATGTCGTCCAGGACAATAAAAGTGTCATCAGTTTAAACTTTGTCCTTTTAGCATATTTTAATTTACGTAAAGAAAAACTGAATGTGTCCTCAAGCAACTACTTATATTCAAAATGGGTTTGTGGTACAGATTTACACAAAACAGATTCTCCACTATTGCTTGTAAATTTTCATAGACATATGAGAATTTCAAATTTCCCAGGTGTCATACATTTCTAATACAGACATAATCAAGTACATGTGTAAGAGTTTGAATTCCATGCAGGTTTCTGCGCATGAAAACATGGTTTAAAGATTTTCATTCTACTGAAGACTGAATGTATTTTTTTTTCTATAATCTGCAAAAACAGCACTAGCACAAAAGCAGTTGTTTGTGTCTGCAACTCTGCAATACTGCAGAAGTTAGAGCTTGAGCTCGAGGTGCAGAACTTTGCTCATAAGCATTTCAAAGTAATCAGCATTAAGTCATTTCAGTAACAACTATTTCCTAGCAAAAGAAAAAAAAAGCGCCAGCCATTCACAATTTTTTTATACAGGAATCTTCTCTCAGATCTTAAAAATCAGATGTAGAAAGCATACGATCTTGTGTCCCTTTCAAGAGGTTTATGTTGTGTGCCAAATGTGATATTATTGTGTATCTTTGCTGCATTCCACATTTGTATTACACTAACTATCGCCTTAATAAAAAGATAATTTGGATAAACGCAGTTTAGTCAGAAACTACCATCTCTTCCACTGTGATCTCTTTACTGCCTCAAAAATCAGTGTTAAATGAAATACAAAGTATTGAAGAAAATTAATATCATATACGTGTCAGACTTAATGAAGGTTCAAAATCCTGCGCTGGTAGTAATATTAAGCCGCCAAATCATTCTAAGGCTTTACTGACTGGAGGCATGGCTCAAGAAAGTTATGTGATCTGCAACAGCAAACTGCTTTCCAAGACATTAAATCAGTAATGAAACAGTTAGAACAAAGTAAAATTCACACCATGAAATTTCTCTCAGCTAAAATGGAATATATATTGCTATTAGTTCTATCGATTTAAAAAATGTCAGATACAGGACATAATTTTAGTATCCTATTATTAAAATGCTTTGTGAGGAGCTGTAAATATGCATTAATATACCACTAAATTAAGCACCTCAGTGATGTATGTAGGTGTTTTGTTGCTGCAGCTCAAATGCATTATAATTTGCCTACTGCATTGGCTGATGCCTCTAAGACCATCCTGCAAGCACATTCAGTGGCTTGAAGAGAAGTTTCCACAGGGCACCGTTACACTGACGTTGTTATGCTGATGACCTATGGCTACCTATAGCAATACAATACAAAACCAACATCACCTGGTACAACTTTTCTTTTTTTCCTCCAGCTCATAAGACTGGCATTTTCAATTTTATTCAAGGGAAAAAAAAAAAAAAATAATCATACTCTGGTGTACTAGGGTATGCTTCAAATGATCATGTTACTTTTAATATATTAACTCCATATTATCTGGTCAAGAAATAATTCAAGGTTTAATAAAGAAAAACAGCATGAAAAAGAGAGTAAGATTCTTTTTTCTTCCTTACTTGGCCACTTCTCTACAAGCTGACTGAAACATGGTTTTCTACTTTTTTCAGAGCATGTTTTGTGGAGTTTTAAATTCAACCCAGTCACATGAACATAAATGTAGAACATGGAAGATTTTACTACTGCAAGACGTCGTTATTTTAAAGTAACTTTCAAACAAGCATACGGTATGATTTTAAAGCCACTTGAGTAAATTTTCACTAGAACAACAAAAGGCCCATTTGCTTCTTTGGACTTATTGACCACTTAAGTCTTTGAATCCCAACTGTCCCTCTATACATCAAAAAACGGCCTTGAGAAACTGATGAAATAATATATGACCAACTCCAAATAAGGAAAAATAAGAAGCAAGTCTTAACATGTTTATTTTAATCATGCAAGAGAATGACTAAGTTTGAATGAATTGTTAAAAGCCCCCAGTGAATAGATGGAACTATTACTAACAATGATTAAACGATTCCTATGATTATATTGCCTCAAGTCCTGGTGAGGTGATGCGAACATCTGGATTTCCAGTGTAGATCTTAATACAATCTTTTAATAAATTCCATCTTCATGATAGCCACTGAGGACTATTACTCCCATAACACAACTTACATGCAATTATTCAGTATAACACTTGCATTTTCTGTCATTCATATCATTGAAAAGCTTTACAAGAGTCCTGTTTTTTTCAATTTTACAACATCCTTACCTTTATTCATGTGGTACTGACAACATTTGTCCCTTTCCAACAGTTATATTCCCATTTAATATTGTTTGGTATATTTTGAGGTGTGCATGAAGTTTCTGGCATTGTATTGGAAGTGCTAACTCTACAGACACCAAGGTCAGGAGGTAAAAAATTACTTACACTACAGTTACTATGATCAGTCATTGCTTTGTGTATATGTGTGCCTTACACATTTGAAGAGAAGTACCTGTAAGGACTGCACTCAACTTCATGTCTTCCCGTGTTCTGAGATGGGGCATTCCATGACTACGTGTCAGTAACAGGCAGCGATGGGCAGACAGCCTTAGGACACGAGGCATGAGACACTTCAGCTTCCTCGGTCAAACAATGCCTGACTTTTTTTAAATTTTTTTGTTGTTGTTGTTTTTTAGGAAAGGAGGACTCTGGTACCAACTGCCACAAGCACAGAGTTCTGATATGTGCTGTTGTTCTCAGCAGAAAACAAGCCTATTGGCAGAGTATCAGTCCTACAGTAGTTATGTCCACATCATGCACGGTTACCTTTCAAAAACCTACTCAAACATGAATATCTGACACTACGGACAGAAACTTGATGAACTCCTTGTTTTCCTACGGCATGCAAGTGTCATACACTAAAGATCTGCACTACAGCTAACAGGGTATCAGTAGCAGCACCACAGAGGACTATCTAGTGTTTATGATGCATCGGTAACACCATGTCATTTGAGAAGTGACATTTGGAGACCACATTCCCTGCATCTGCAGGTGATTCAAGACAGCTTAAGTAAACATCTAATTGGCCAGCATTTTTCTGTGTATCCCTGGAATCCAGGTAGTAAACCACCTCTGTAACGCTTCCTGTACTACTCCAACTACCAAAGATCTTTGAAATCAGTGGGAATAGCAGCACATAACACTTTTACAGAACCACTAATAGCAACTCTCTGCTTATTTCCAGGCAGAATGATTGAAAGGACAGTTTGTTGTCAGAGTTATCTGTATGGCTTCACAATTCCCCCTTTTAAAGAGGGAATATCAACATCGAAGCACAATCAGGACTTCCCAAACATATGTATGTTTCCCTCATCCAGGTGTCAACCAAGTGACTATTTCAGCTCTTCAAGTGACTACAAATGTGCATGAACAGGTTAGCATAAATTGTCAATTTATTCACTGGAGGTTTAGGATACCCTTTTTCTTCCATTTTCTGTTTCGCAGGCATTAGCTTGTCAAGTCTGGAGTGAGACACCTGAAGGACATAAGCACTATCATTTTCTTACGTTCCTACCTATAAGATCTCTTGTACTCAGAAGGGAATGCATAACAGACGTGTTAGCATAGGCTAGCTTTCTCCATTAAAATCATAAGGTTCTATTAAATTTATAAGTTGACCACCTTACCTCATGCCCTGTGATATGCATGAGACCAGAAACAGCAGCTGCGATGGAGTCGTATCCACGTCTCTGAACCATTGGTCCGGTCTGACCATAACCTAAAACAGAAAGAGAACAGTTAGTAATTCAACCACGGACAAGTACAACATAAACACATACTACTATTTTAGTACAAAAAGGAACCAACTAGTATTTCTCATCAGCTTTTGTTCACAAGTTGTCCAATCTGTACACCCAGTGAATGTTTTTGTATTCTATTTATTCCTGCACATTTTTAAGAGTAACGAGTTGTCGTAGTTCAACTCCGGCTAGAAAAATACCACGA